>NW_010226067.1:70485-87224 GCF_000690775.1 Eurypyga helias
CTGTCACTTACAGGATTTATTCATGATTCCAGTAAAGAACAGTGGGATTATCCTAAACTGACTAAAGACAAAAATTTTAAGATAGGAAACAGTAAAAAATAAGTACAAATTTCCACCAACGAATCGAAGTGGTCAGGAGAGACAAAAGGTCTGAAGATAGATGTTTCAGTGATTGGAGGCAAAAGGCAAGCCTAGTTTTATTTCTCCTAGCAAGAACACCGACCGAACACAACAATCGAAACACCGTACCTCTTCCAAGTTTATACATTCTGAAGTCAGAACTGTCTACCTTAGTTAAGGTTGCAACACACTGATTTGTCCCCCAGGCTGTTGGCAAACACAGTCTAATCATCTGCATTATGTGAACATTTTCTTTTTTTCCAATTCCAATCTCTTTTATGCCCCAGCACATGACCTTGGCCAATGGACATGCAAAGCAGAGAGTCCCCATACAAGTGCCATTAAAATACCACGTGTAGTCTTATGACAGGTATACCAAACTGAAGCTAAGATACTTCCATTTGGCTTCCTTTGACATATATCACAACAGTAACGGCAGTGCTTCAGAAAGGTATTTTTACAACCATTAAAGGAATTGGATTTTCCTACTGTATATGGGAGGAAACAAGGCAAACAAGATTTCCAGTCTTTATAAATTTCAGATAAATTTGACATCTGCAGGATTGAAGTTTTCAGAAAATTTAGTGTTCTAATTCTGTGTTCAACACATAACTGAATAACTTCAGTTGCCTGGGAGAGAATGCAATTCTTCACAAATGCAGTATAAAAGTATCAAGTGAAGCACCCATAAAATGGAAACAACAAAACAGTAACTCACAGGAAACCTGATTTTTTTTAAATTCTGAAATGACTTTACATTAGATACTGAACAAGTCTGGTCCCTATTTTTATGCAGCTCAACGTGAATTGTTCTATGTTAATTACAGAAACATTACCCATGTTAAACATGTTCTTACGCATATTAAGTACACAACCTGGAACTGACAGGGTCTCCTTACATGTGACAGAGGTTGTAATCATAATTTAGGATTAAGACAAACATTTGGCATTGAAGCAATTACCATTTCATTAAATATGGCTTTGGAAAACTACATGCTCTGATAGGATATTGTCCTTAAAATTAAAAGCTATATCCATCTATCAAATTCTAATGTGTATTACACATATATAACACAAAGAAACATATTATCCATTATGCATTTTTAAAACAATAAAGACTCAGTTAAATATACCAAAATACTTACAATGTAAAATAACCTTGAGCTCAACAAGTAGTTTCTTTGAACCTCCGTGGCTTGTACCCGGAAGTTTTTGCATTGCTTCTCCTTTTTTATTCAAAATTTCTATTCTTAATGCTCCTATATTTAAAAGGAAAAATGATGGACTTTTAAAACATGCTGTATATTATAAATGATAGGAGATTTATGTATGCTTGGGGTTTTTTTCCCAAGAGTGTATAATATATTTTTAATTCACATTTTGCTTCTCAGTATTTGGAATAAAAAAGTATACCTATTGGTGTACCAGCAAATCTTGTTTCATCTGGTAATAATTCGTCTCCTTCAGGCCATGTTACTGATAATTTGTCAGGAAGCCTAGTGAAAAAGAAAAAAATTAACGTTTTTTCTGTGAGTTAATGTACTGGGTTTGCGTGGCAAGGTTTTGGTAGCTGTGGAGGCTACAGGGGTGGCTTTTGCAAGAAGTTGCGAGAAGGTTCCCCTGTGTCAGAAAGAGCCAATGCCAGATGGTTCCAAGATGGACCTTCCACTGTCCAAGGCCGAGGCCACCAGCATAATACCTCTGGGATAACATGTTTAAGGGAAAAAAACCCCTGCTTCCGAACAGCAGCCAGAAGAGAGGAGTATGTGAGACGAACAGCCCTGCAGACATGCAGGTCAGTGGAGAAGGAGGGGGAGGAGGTGCTCCAGCTGCCAGAGCAAAGGCTCCCCTGCAGCCTGCGGTGAGAGGGCAGGCTGTGCCCCTGCAGCCATGGAGGGTCATGGAGCAGCAGAGCCCCCCCTGCAGCCCAGGGAGGCCCACCCACTGGAGCAGGAGGATGCCCAAAGGAGGCTGTGACCCCAGGGGAAAACAAAAAACAAACAAAAAACTCAAACCAACAACCAAAAAAAACCCCTTGAACTATTTCTTCTTGGTTTAGAGTTCTAGCTGTGTTTTTTGTTTCTACTGAAACAGCTGACTGCTTTCCCATTTGGGAATAAAACTGAACTTGGTTTTGCTCCTGAAAAAATAACTCAAACTGTTTATTTTTCTTTTTATTTATCTGAAAATAAATAATTACAATTTAGAGCTTACCTTGCCATTTCATCCTCTATGTATTTTTTAACAGCCTTTTCAGACACTGTTCTGTCAAGTTTTGAGATTGGAACAGTTTTCGTTTCAGCATACAACGTCTGAGGTTCCTGAAAAAAATTGAGCGCAGTTAAAAAACAATCAGATTATAATACATCAGAGAAGAAAGACCTCTCTATCAAGAAACTAGACAAGTAGGCACAGATATAATGCAATATGCTAACAAATACTACCTGCCAACTGTGATACTCTATTTCATATGCAAATTTAAACAAATCAGACCATTGATAATGAATAAGGGGTTTAAAATATGTACATTAAAACTAGTATCACTAAGCAGTTTCATTATTTCTAGACTGACGAATCTCAAAAAAACCACCATAATTTGCAACATCTATTTAAGTCATTTAAATTATCTGACCCAGGGTTATGTTTAAAGATTCCATATGCATACTAGGTGTGTGAATCCTTTTTCTATTTGTCTTACCAAAGCAATCTGAACCTCTCCTCCAGTGGCAAATATATCTCCATCATGATCTCCATACAAAAAAAATTTCTGAATACTTCCATAGAATATTGGAAGAGTCTTAATAGTTTTCACCTGTAAAGAGAAGACTACAATTAATGTCAACACATAACTTCATCAAATGTGTAGGATTTGCCTTTTACAGGGATCAAATGCTCTAATACAAACCAAACAAAACTCCAACTTCAGTGAGCAACTAGCTTACCAGCTGTCCAGTTTTGTATGTTTTCCCATCCCACTCTATTGCAGCATACATTGTCCAAGGACTCTGCATTCTTTTGGATGGTAAATCAGTACGTGTAGTTATTCCTTTAAAGACAGTGAATTTTATCTGTTTGTCATATTTTTCATGACAGTCTTTGAGCCACAAAGCAAATTCTCTGTCAATTTTCATTCGCTGCTCCTATAAAGAGAATACGAAATACATATTATTAATGTATTACAAAATTTAAATCTGACAACTTCAGAAGAATGAACACTTTCAAGAGTATAGCAATACTGCACTCAAAAAAACCAAGATTCTTGAGCTTGAAAACACTACAAAATTTTAAGAAAGCTACACTTCAAGCCAGAGAAAGTGTTTCCCCTGCACCCATATTCCTCCATGAAGAGGCAAGAACTGGGCTTGTTCAGCCTGGGGAAGAGGAGGCTCCGAGGAGACCTCATTGCAGCTTTCCAGTACCTGAAGGGGCCTACAAGGGGGCTGGGAGAGGACTTTTTACAAGAGCCTGTAGTGACAGGACAAGGGGTAACGGGTTCAAATTGAAAACGGGGAGGTTTAGATTAGATAGCAGGAAGAAGTTCTTCACAGAGAGGGTGGTGAGGCACTGGCACAGGCTGCCCAGAGAAGCTGTGGATGCCCCATCCCTGGAAGTGTTCAAGGCCAGGCTGGATGTGGCTTTGAGCAACCTGGTCTAGTGGAAGGTGTCCCTGCCCATGGCTGGGGGGTTGGAACTTGATGATCTTTGAGGTCCCTTCCAACCCAAACCATTCTATGATTCTACGATTCTATGATATAACAGCTAGATAAAGTCGTCATTTAAGAAAGTAAAAGGAAAAAGACTAAATCTGAAAAAAATAAAGTTTAAAGAGTCAGCTTTACTACTCAAAACTGAGAGAAGTGCTTGCCATGAAGGCCTGCTGAAGTGAGAGAGGTTAAAGTTCTTCAGAAACCAGGCAATATTCAGTGACATAAACAAATGACCAGTGAATAAAGTTTCTCTATCACATGCATTAAACTTTTGCCAAGAAGAAATACTTAACAGAATAAAATGATCACCTGTCCATTGAAGATTCTTGTGAACAGAGTGTTCTTATCTTTCAGCTTCAGCTCCAGATCCATGAAAGTGAGTTTGTTCGTGCTGACCTGGAACTTGTCATTGGTAAATAACGCACCAGATATCCTGTTGTAGCATTCAATTGGTGCCAATCCTCTCTTCTTTGGAGGAGCGCACCAGTCAAAACTTAAAACGAAAGGAGAAAGACATTGAAAACCTATTTTATAACGAGAGGTTTACATTACACAAACAGACTGGTTTACACTGTAGAAACAGATTGCAACTTACTCTTCCACAGTCGTGTATGGTATTAATCTTCCATTCCAAAAACATTCAAAAATAGGCCTTTTACCTCTGGCACCCTTTTCTACTATAATGCAGTCGTCATCATCATCATCGCTTAATTCTTGATTAAAAAGAAGACAGTCTCCATCAATAAATTTCTTAAAAAACTAATATCAACTAATAGAACAGTCTAAATTAAGTATTATCTATACTTACTAAGTTAGGCAGAGTAGCAGTACACATGATATCAAGCTAGGTATACCCAGTATTAGGATTTATTTTTTAGGCTTAAGAAATACTAAGCAGAAAACCCAAGGAAATCTTTTTTTCAACAGGGATTGAATAATATACCAAATTTGCAAATTTCAAATTTGAATAAATATTATTTTTCCTTTTTCATTTCAACTGATGTTCTGATAAAAAAAATCTTGTCACAATTAAATTCAGTATTTGTTTTGTCAAAAAAACCCACCCCAAACCAAAACCCCAAAACAAAATCACCAAGACAAATTATTTTAAAACCCTAGCATCTGAAAACTCATCAAGACTGGATAAAACAAATTTAAAATTAAGAACTTGGACTACATGTTGTCCTCTGCGGTATTCTGATGTTAGAAACTCCTGAATCAAACTGCTGGCATTTCATTACTTTCTCAGAGCAAAGATCTAACAGTCAGAAAGTGGAAATGTTTCAATCAGACAGCATTACATAGAAGTTTATTGTTTGAAATCACATGGTGTTATGTCAAAGATCAGGTTTACATGAGCAAGTTACTGCAACAGCCAATTTGTTCACAGGATTTGCTCATCCAAAAGTATGTGAACATTCCAGTTCTGCCACAACATAAATTAGGTAGTAATTTATACTGCAATTTAAATTATTCTCTTTTCTATTTAATTACAACATTTAGAGTAGTAGGACTGTCTATAATAGGACTGATAAGAAGCGAAACATTTCACTCACTTGATGGAAAACTTGGATCATCAGGGTATGTTTCTTTATCATAGAGGAAGGGATGGTATCGGATGATGCCTTCCACTATACCTTCTCCTTCAACATGTGCCTTAAACTCAAAACTATCTGCTGCAGTATTTATATACAATGTCTGCATGTCATCTTTGATCTCCCTAAGATTGACAATCTTTGGTACTTTTCCTTTTTCGAACATTGAAATCTGCAAAAAAAATAAAACAATTTGATTTTCCTTAGACCAAAAAACCTACAGTAATGAGCATTCAGGATATTTATGTCTTAACTGTCAGTAAAATGAATTAGTTTCTACGCTGCAATGATAAATAGTATTGGGTTTTAAAAATTAAATTACATACACACCTTAAAATGATGTTGTAGTTCAAAACACATGATTAAAGAGAAACAGGCACAGTATGAAATAAATTGCCATCAAAGAAGTGCTACTAATAAGTAGAAAATCTTTTACCTGAATGTCAATGTTGTTAAAAGGGCTTATGTCTTTTGTTATCGCATTAGTTTCATTTCCTTTTGGTCCATGGATATAATAGTGATAGATATGTCTGAAATTTATTTTACATGAAAAATAAGCCTCAGAAAGTGAAATAAAAAATTGCATATTATAATTTTCAAAAATTTAAATAAACTTTTTCTATTAAAATATAACTATATTTGTTATATTTCAGTAACAATATTATTTTAATACATTATTACAAATAAACTCATTGACAACGTACATATCTGGTACATAAGATTTACTAAAGGAAGCAAGTGACTCCTCTTCACTGCTTTCAACTCTCATCTCCTTCAGAAATAATCATATTAGGGTCAAATTTTTGATAAAATAATTAAGAACATTACGAGTTGGAAAAAAATACTTAGTGAAAAAAATTATGATTGTTACATGGCTACATGAGAAAGCTGAGGAACTTAATCCCAATTACTTCAACTTTTCAGCAAGCTAGCTAATTCTTCCAACTTCTAAGACTGAGTCCTTAAACCTCAGGATGGTGGTTTGTTGTTAGTGTAAAAAATGAGATTATACAAGTCAACAGGCCTGGAGGCAGGAAGGAAGTTAAATGCACCTGCAAGTATTTATAATCACTTTGCTTCCAACATCCGCTGCACTAAACCAAGTTCTATGGTTTGCCAGATTTCAAAATTGGGCCATGGCTTCATAGTTCAGTTTACATTCACAAATCCATCATCTTAACAGATAAGTTCAGAAGGTTCACAGCTACCACATGCTTCCACACCTCCAAACTCTGCACGCCTGCTCATGACTACTATAGTACTGAATGGACAGTACCATACATCAGCCCCCCTCTAAAATAGGGATAAAGCGTAGTTTTTTAAATAAAAAAATACTACCAAAAAAAAAAAAAACCAACACCAAAAACTCCCACAAAACTAGATATCAAGGTTAGGAGCACAGCTGTGAGAACAGTAACTTATCAAGTTATTAATAATTAGGTATTTAATTATTACATTAATAGCATAACTACTTAATTGAATAGGTTATCAATAATTTGATTGGGAAATTATGTACTGATTAGCAAGCTACACTGAAACTGATGTCAGTAAACATCTTTCTTTGGATGGGGGCCCCCAGTCAGTTGTGCTAGTTTCTGTGAAATCAGTTAGCTAGGAAGTCTAATTGTGGCATCAACAAAACAGGTATCAACAGCCTTAACAGGAATAAAGCCAATGACCGATTACAAAAAGGAAGTAATTCATAATTATCTGACTTAGTAGTCCACTTTTAAATCATGAACTTACGCCAGCTGCCTTGTCCAAAGATGAAAGTAGTTTTTCAAGTACTGCATATGATCTGGTTGTACACCTGTAATGATAACTGCTGTGAAACTCTCTTTATCCCTTTCTTCTAATATTAGGTTATGAAGAAATCTTTCATCATCACTTGTGATGTGATTAGAGTCAGATGGCTACAAAAAGAGTAAAATAATAAAAGCAGGAAGATAAAGTTAATTTCTAAACCCCTATCAGCTTTGAAAATTAAAGAACAAATGATGCTAGGTATCACAAACAACTAATTCTTAAAATAAAAGATTCCAAATTAAAGTCAACAAAAGGAGAATCTGACATCCCTGATCCAGTTCATTTTCAACATAACATTTCAAGTGTTCAGTCTAGAAAACCCTTTAATCATGTTTAATGCAGCACTGTGTGACATCTATGTTCTTTCTCATCCATCAAACGGGACTATTATGTGTACAAGACATAGGCTGTCTTTAAGAAAATCAAGAAAAAAAAAAGGTGCTTTTAAATGGATAGGCTGCTTTCTGTAACAGAAAGTGAAGTGGAAGAAGCATGCTTCTGCTGTGAAATAGAAAGGGTGAATTTTTTTTCAGTTCCAGATGAAATATCAAATAGTCTCACAGAAAAAGTTCCCAACTCCAGAAAGTCCTGATTGTTTTTCCCGGATGGATGCACTTACTGTTATGATAGGAGGTTTCCTATCATAAACAGAAACACAGCAGTTGATGTCATGCTTCATGTTGGGCCAGTGGATAATCCTTTACATTTGGTGCATCCAGGAAATAAGCTAATTTTAATACAAAGACTAAGATCTTTATAGCAATTGCAAAAAATTCGTACAACTGAGAAGGTAGGCTTTTCTATGCTGTAGTAAATGTAGCTTCATGCCTTGTTTTGCAGTAAAGCCAGCAAAAAGGAAACACATGACTAAGTCATGAAAGGATAGATCTATCTGTGAAAAGTTTCTTCCTGATATCGAATCTAAACCTCCCCGCTTTCAATTTAAACCCATTACCCCTTGTTCTATCACTACAGGCCCTTGTAAAAAGTCCCCCCCAGCTTCCTTGTAGGCCCCTTCAGGTACTGGAAGGGGCTATAAGGGCTCCCCGGAGCCTTCTCTTCTCCAGGCTGGACAAGCCCAACTCTCTCAGCCTGTCCCCATAGCAGAGGTGCTCCAGCCCTCTGAGCATCTTCATGGCCTCCTCTGGACTCGCTCCAAGTGGTCAATATCCTTCTGATGTTGAGGGCTCCACAGCTGGATGCAGCACTCCAGGTGGGGTCCCACAAGAGCAGAGCAGAGGGGGAGAAGCCCCTCCCTCAACCTGCTGGCCACACTTCTCCTGATACAGCCCAGGATACGGTTGGCTTTCTGGGCTGTGAGTGCACGTTACTGGCTCACATTAAGCTACTCATCAACCAACACTCTCATGTCCTACTCAGGGCTGCTCTCAATCCTTTTTCTGTCCAGCCTATATTTGAGCTAATATCAAATGAAGAGGGAAAGCATTTGTGCTCTCTACAAAATACAGATTTTGTCTGCCTTTATTTTCAGTTTCCATCTCTGTGACTCTACCTCCTCATCTCTATTGCACAGATTACAAAAACAACGTGTACATTTCTGACGATTTATTCCTTGTCACGAATCAGTGACTCAAGATTGGCATGATAAAAAACTTATTTACCTCCTGTTCCTGTCTTACCCACACAAAAGGCCAAGAACATTGATATAATTCACAAGATAATGGCTATTACCAAGATCTGATCAGCTCATCAGACACAGCACCCAGTTAGGCTCCCATCTGCACCCTTAGCTATACCTTTACCTTTATCTCCTTGCTCAAAAATGTCTAAAGAACAGTTCTTTTCAGTTTTTCTCCTTATCTTAGCTTTTTACTTAAGCTACTCCTCTCCATGAAGACCATCAGGACAGTTCATTTTAGTTTTCAGCAAAATAGTTACTTTCTTTTACAAAATTAGTAAAGATTTGTGAAACCACTGGGTTTTGTTGATCTGGCTGGACTTCTCCCATATGCACATTAGTTCTTCTACATAAGCAGTTTGTTTCTGTAATTTATTCCTTACTACTTCAAAGAACAGACATTTTTCTTGGTGTTTCAGACCCAAAAAAAAAAAAAAGCTGTTCTTAGAAAGGTTTTGTTACACCTTTTTCTTAACCTGGTATGTCAAACTATACAGTATTTCTGTCCTTTAAGGTAAACTGAAAAGAGAAAAAAGAATCACATACAAATAAAGTGTTATGCTATAGTTGTCTTCAAGGTTCCCATTACTTCCTTTTATACTCCAGGGTGCAAATGATTCAGTAAGATAAAGATATCCCCAGATAAGTTTTACAAGAATATTACACAGTGAAATCCTGTTAAGATTGAAAGAAAAGCAGGCTTTCAATTACGGAAAAGAAAGTGTTAAGGCTGTTTACCTTTCTGTTTCTAATGTATCCGCTATATATTGCTTCTTTGTTTTTCTCCTTTTTTTCAAAATCCTCTTTAGAAAGGACAAGCTCATGAACATCCTGAGAATCTGCAGGTTTGCTTATCATCTGATTTTATTAAAGAAACAGTATTTAAAATTAAAATAAGATTTTAAATGAACATAATAAAATAGTTTAATGCTGCGATTAATCACCTTGCTGTGATTAAAAGATAGTAGCAATCATGTAAAAATGTTATAAAATAAAGACTGATATTTACTTACTCTGGCAGACTGTCCAACGAAGAACACTGCTTGTTTGCCTCCAACTCCAAAATAGGAAATATCACTGTTTAAACTACGAGGCACTGGTAAAGGACGTACATATCCTGAATGATCACTGAGAATAAAAGTGCCTTTAATAAATTTTCTCAAGACAAAAGTAATTAAAAAACCCACTTCTGATGTAAACAGCTTGTATTAAATTCTTCCTGCAGTCAGTTTGTTCAAAAATCCTCCACTTTACACCTTCTATAATTGCAACATGTAAGTGCCTAAAATGATTGATGTATTCTTTTTAAAAGGATGACAGAGTAACTCTTTTCCTAAGTCATCTTATAAGGCATGTCTGTCCCTTCTAGCAAGCCAAATCTCAGTCAGTCATACAAGCTCAACTTTTACATCTGAATAACTCTTTTGCTGTTACTATATAGGTACAATTTTTTTACAATGAATTTCAGGTGAAAGAGAGGAAGATATCTGGCAGTGACAATCTGGTAGAAAAAGAAATGGTTACTCTGAACACTCTTCTCCATTGCTAACCCTGCAACAGGGACATGGTCAACAGGTCTGTGCAATAGGTACTGGGTAACTGCAATTATAAGGAGTTTTTATGGTAGATGATAAAAGGCAAAACCCTCAATGCTCTTCCTTCGACCATGGCAAGATACTAACTGTGAAGCTGCTGCAAATGAAAACGGCTTACAAAGGAAGCCTGATCTTTCTGACATCCTTTTACAGAAATACTTTCGAGCCAAAATGGGAAATAATGCCAATAATGCCACAGTCTTGGAGAGACTACTTATGCCATCAGTAATTACATTCCACATCTTCTAAATCAGTTTTGATGGATGAACAGTCTTACCCAGTTTAAGCTAATAGGAGGACAAACATCTCTTTTTAAATTGTAACAGTCCGAAATGAAAACAAGGTGTGGATGGTATCTTGGTATAATTTACAGCTACATACTCACTGAATGTGGTCAACCTACAGTTTAAACCAGTAGTTTAAAAATACCGTACATTTCTACTGTTACTAAATTCACGTACAGCGATTTCAAAAAGCAGTCAATTTATTTACAAATGACTAGGTGAGGCAGAGTCAATTTTTATGCATTCATCTCCAGTTGTTTGATAGATATTAGTCGTTATATTTGGAGATGCTTCCAAAGCAAAAAAACCTGTCTGGCTGTGCAGGTGGATGACCTCCTGAGAACAGATTCAGAACTGTAAAATGCATTCATATACGTAGAAAAACCCATCATAAACCTCCAATTTCTTCTTTAAGTGCAAAACTTTTATTTTGCCTAGCCTCCTTCAAAAATGACACACATCTTCAGGTATGATTTTGCATTATACTGTACATGATTAAGGAAAAAAAAAAAAAGAAAACCTAACCAAACCTCTGTATCCACTATTCCAGTAGCATAACAGACATTGAATGCATTGCTTAATGCATTACTGAAAGGTTTCCAGGTAACAGATGAACGCACTGTTAAAAACCCTCTGCAGAACACAGAATGCAGTTGTAAAAATTATTAAAACTTTCTAACCTCTCGAAGTCACCTTGTCTTGTAAACTTTGACAATCTATACACAGCCCAGTTGTTAAGCTGTTTAGAAGTCATTCCTCTTCCATTATCGATCACAGCAACAGCTGGTTTTCCTTGGGCATCATCAAATAACTGGGGGGAGGAGGAGAAAAAAAAAGAAAAAAAAAAGAGAAACAAGGAGCACCAGGAAATTAAAAAAAAAAAAAAGGATAATGCAAAATACGCCTGAAAAAAAGAAGACTATTTCTCTCTTACCAATTTTATCTGTATGCTCCGAATACCAGTATTTTGGGATGTAGCTGACAGAGAATTGTCAATCAACTCAGCAAGGGCAAATGCTAAAAAAATTGAAGAAAAATAACCCTATTAAAATCCTGTTCTCAAAAGACAGCACTCAGAAAACAGACACACACTCATAGTAGTTTCTCCTGAGCAATGACGGTAACACATTCCTCAAACACAGACAACAGCTAAGCACTGTCAGAACAGTCACAATTATACAACATCTTGATTTAAAACCAAAACCCAACAACTTTTGTACATACACTTTATTATTTGTTTCATCACTGAACCTCTCATATCTCTGTTGATAGTAAGGACACAATTACTGGACATACCTGGGAACAGTGATGAACTAACAGGCTCCTTACTGCAAGACAAACTTTTCTGTGATTTGGAATAAATCTGTATAATTCATATGAAAGTGCAAAGTATGTAAAAAACCTGACTTTGACTTGTTAAAATATTGAGGGAAGAATGAACTCATAGAAAAAAAATGAATGGAAATGTTGCACAATTTCCGAAACAGAAAGTTACTGGTTTATAAAAAGAACACAATGAAAATTGTAAAAACGGTTTAAGAACTCAGTGAATGGTAAATACAACGATTTTAAATTTTAATTTTGATTTACGGCATCACAAATTCTGATTAATTTGTTCCTATTGATCAGACCTAGCAAACAGACATTTTTGTTCAGTCTCTCTGATAAGGAAGCTTTATTCCCTACAATTTGCAAAGTTCTTCAGAATTCTACAGTGCAAATTACACTGGCCATACACTTCAAATCAAAAGAAATGCCCTTGAGGATTCGTATCCTACAGCAACACTAAAGCATTTGGCATTTCTCCTCGCGTTGTTTTCAAAATATGAAAACAGTTCTCACTTTATTTGCAGCTTTGTTCATGGCTAACAACAGGAGTTGAGCATCAGCTATGTGTTCCATAATCACCATTCCATATCAAAGAACAACAGTCCTTCATCAACACATGAAACTGGTTAGGCACGACCTTAGAGATGTTTTAAATAAGGAGCATCAGCTGCAGTACACTTACACATGCTCAAAATTGCTATTTGCTCTCATAATAAGTTCTAGTACATAATAAACAAAAGTAGACAGTTTAACACAGCTGTTTTGCAAATTTGAATTACTGGTGTGCTGCAGAATTTCACAAATGACTTCGCTAGTGTCTCAAAAAGTGAGAATTAGTAGCACATCGGAAGAAATATACCAGTAATGTCATTGAAGAAGTGGATCCAAAAGTTATTCTGCTGCACTCTCTTTAGGATTGAAGAGTTATGACCACAACAAGTATCAGAACTTTTGGACCATTTTAAAGGCTTTTGTGGTAGCAATATTAACACATGCAGTACACTCAGAGCAGGAATCTTCCATTTCCTTGTGACACCTATCGCTGAGTACAGACATGATCAAGAACTGACTTTCCAGAACTGACTTAAATGTATATATAAAGTTTCTCACAAACACCTGAAGCTTGTTCACTCTTTTTTAGAGAGAATGATCATTTAAAGCAACCTAGCAAGCTGCTTTAGCAGTAACAAGACAGAAGAAAATGTAGGAAAATGTTTACTTTGCCTTTTGTAGCAGTAAAGTTTGCTTTACTAATAAGAAAATCAATGGACTTGAAGATTACATCAATCAGTGGACAACAAGGTAAGATCCCATATTCAAATCACCTCTCTGACTCATGAATAAATATACTGCTCTTGCTTGCCCACTCTTCCAGCCTGCCCAGGTCTGTTCGTAAGATGGCTCTCCCTTCTCATGTGTCCACCTCACCATACAGTTGAGCATCATCAGTGACACTGACAAAATCACAACACAGAAGTATCACATTCTACTGCTTTTGTTCTTATTTCTCTTGCAGTCTCCATCATATAAGGAAAAACACAGCTTTTAAAAACAATTGAACCCAAGATGAGAGCAGAAGAAGAAACAATACAAAACATTTGAAAAAAAAAAATCTGACAGGTAAAAGTAGCAGGGAAGTCAAGCAGAACTTTTGTATGGGACCTCATCGAAGGCCTTACAGAAGCTAAGATAAAGGACATCAGTTGCTCTTCTCTTATCCACCAAAGTCACTCCACCATAGAAGGCTACTGGATTAGCCAGGCATGATTTGCCCTTGGTGAAGCTATGTTGTCTGTCTCCAGACACCTCCCTGTTATCCGTATGCTTTGACATAGCTTCCAGGAAGATCTGTTGCATGACCTTACTGGGCACTGAGGTGAGGCTCAGTGGTCCATAGTTCCCAGAGTCGTCCTTTTTAAAAAGGGATGTGATGTTTCCTTTTTACCAGCCACTGGGGACTATGCCTGATTGCCAGAACAGCTTAATGATTACATCTGCCAGTTGTCTCTAGATGCCGGATGCATCTCATCGAGACCCATGGACTTGTACATTCAGGTTCCTCAGATGATCTTGAACCTGATTTTCTCCTATGATGAGTGGGACTTCATTCCCACAGTCCCTGCCTTTAGATTCAGGGACTCGAGAGATGTGGGAAGAACAACTGCCAATGAAAAAGGATGCATAAAAATGGTTTAGTACTACTTCACTATTCTCCATGTCAGTTGTCATTAGACAACTTTCATTTGGGGGAAAAAAAAGGGGGGGGAGGGGGAGAGTGTGAGTGTAGAATTTCTGCTGTCTTCCAGTTCTAACATACCCATAGAAACCTTTATTATTCTTCTTCACACCCACTGACAAATTTAGCTCCAGCTGTGCTTTTGCTTTCCTGATACCATTCCTACATTCCCAGGAAACCCCAGTCACCCAGGAATCTTGCAAGTGATCATGGACTGGCCAGAAGGCAAAGACTTTAGAATGTCACCAGAGGAGGAGGTGACACAGGCTGAAGAGGCCCCACTGTATAATAAACTTCCAGAAAATGAGAAGAAATATGCTCTGTTCCCTGATGGGTCCTGTCAGGGACCTGTCAAATCTGAATCCACATTTCATCTACAACCATTATCCATAACATTCTAACATCTGTGTAATTCTAAAATTAAATGTTAATATTGAGGATAGAAAAAGAAATAATAGTTTCAGAAAAAAGCATTTATTTTAGCCAGATACCAGTTAGCTAGATGTATTGCTCCTTCACAGAGTTTAAAATGTTCACTATTTTAACTATAAATATGATGTGTAAAATTATGACAAAATATTGCTACCCACCTATTGCTTCTCATAAGAAGAATGTGCAGGGTTTGGTTGGGATAGAGTTAATTTTCCTCAGAGTAGCTACTATGAAGCTATGTTTTGGTTGTGCTGAGAAAAATATTGATAACATACTAATATTTTCAGTTGATGCTAAGGAATGTTTATACCAACTGAAGGATTTTTTTAGTTTCTCGTATTGCACCAGTGTTCCCAGCTTCTTCTCTACAAAGACAGCTGACCCCAACTGACCAAAGGGGGTCATTTTATGACCATTCATAAAATGTCATGCTCAGTATATAAACTGGGGGTTGGGCCGGGAGGTCAGTCTCTCTCGGCTGGTCTCTCCCTTGCTGGGGCTTGCTCCGGCATGATCTCTCTCTCAGGCTCTCCAGCTCTGGCTCTCACTACTTAGGAACTTGCTGGGCATTGTTTGGTGGTGGGTGGTGAGCAATTGTATCATCGTTTTTTCCCATTATTTTCATTATTAGTAGTAGTATTTTTTTAATTACATATTGTTAGTATTAATATTAGTATTAATGGTATTGTTAGCATTACTGGTTTTCTTAGTATGATTTGTTTATTTTCAAATATTGAATGGTTTTTATCTCAACCTATGAGTTTTCCTTGTCTTTTCCTCCGATTCTCCTCCACTGCTGGGGAAGGAAAAGGTGAACAAGTGGCTGTGTGGTACTTAGTCGCTGTCTGGGATTAAACCACACCACCAGGCAATATCCCTACATCACTCCCAGGACATGTGGCCCCTGCTTCTGCATTCTATGCATTTCCCTCTTGTGTTTTAGTTTAACCAGGAGGTCCTTAGCCACGCTAGTCTCCTGCCTTCCTTGTCTGATTTCTCACACGTGGGAATCAATATTTTTTGTGCTCTAAGAAAAGTGACTTTAAACAGCTGCCAACCCTCTTCTACTCCTTTATCCCCGAGGGCTTTTTCCCCCGGGTGTCCCATCCACCACTGCCTTAAACAACTGAAAGTTTGCTTTCCTAAGGTTGAGAGTCCTGACTATACTTTCACCCAGCCTATATCCTTCGAGATCATGAATTCCACCAGGGCATGATCACTACAGCCCAGGCTACTACCAATCTTGACTTTTCCAGTAAGTTCCTTTGTTCTGGTGAGCAACAGGTCCACTAATGCATCTCCTCTGGTTAGGCTTTCCATCAGGTAGATTAGGGAAGTTCTCATCCACCCTGGTGCTTGTGAGTACACTAGCGTCACGGCTTTGCACCCCAACCTCAGTTTGTTAGTTTAAAGTGTGATTCACAAAGTCAGTCAACACGCCAGCAATGCCTTATGCTACCTCCCAGCACACAGAGTAGGGTGAATAGGTGAAAAACATGATAACTAGTTCAACATAAACAAAAACACAAGACACTTCATGTCACACACAGTTAAACTGGGGACTCAATACCACAAAATATTGTGAATGCTAAAGACGTTATGTGGTTCAGAAAGTGACTGGACAAGCTCATGGAAAAGCGCAGTCCGTAGACATGAACTCAAAAGTCCCCGAATCATTTTCGTTGCACCTCTGCATGGCCTTTCTGTTCTAGTATTCTTCAGGTATACGATACTGGCTGCTGCTAGGAACAAAGCACAGATCTAGACCGAATGCTTTGTGTGGTCTAATACAGCAATTCCTGTACACAGAGACACACAGATCACTGACAAAACTATCAGTGCACTTTGAGCACAGTGCCCCCAAACCTGAACCAAAACAGTGTCTTGGGGGGGGGGGAGCAGGGCAGGGAACAAATGAAGTGCAGAAAGAGGGAGAGGGCAAAAGGAGACTGGTGCTTAAAAATACAGATGCTAGATTGTGCTGGATTCAGCCAGG
>NW_010226068.1:0-44230 GCF_000690775.1 Eurypyga helias
CCCTAACTGTGCTATGATTCTATGATCTTATGATTTCCAGTAATTTCATTTACATGTTACTGGATATATATACACACTATTACTAATGAGGGAAGCCCCTAAATCATGCCTGAGGAACTTGCATTTCACCATTTAAAATAATTCTCTTCTATTAATTTCTAGCTGTTTACATTTAAATACAGAGGTTAATTTTTCTCAGGTGGAGAAGTGGTGATAGTAGCTAGCTCTGCTCCCGCCACTCTGTAGCTATTATTCTCCTCTCAGGTGTACATGTGGGAGTCTCAGTCCTTTCACAACATAAAGAAATGACCAGAAAAGCAATGGTCATGTCTCCTACCAACAGCCTTCCCCAGCATCTGTCAGTTAATCCTGAAACTGATGTGGGTGTGCTGTATGTTGTAGACCTGAGAGCTGTGCATTTACACCTTGCTTTCAGAGAAGAAACATCAAAGAAATAAAATTTGTAAGAACAGTTTTGCAGAAGTTTTAACACTGAGCAGTGGTGAACGTATCAACAAATGACACAGAGTAGTAACTAAGAGATCATATAAGGAGGAAGCAGTGTGTGCCCACAGAGCTCATGAAATGATACACACACACACAACATAGTTTCTAGACCTGGAAAACATGAAAAGCTGTAAGCCAAAGAGAAAACAATGCTTCTCATACTGTTTTCTGCCAAAATGTTCTCTAGCATATTACATAATAATTATCTTGTAGGTGAATAGATCTGTAAGGCATAAAAGGCGTCATGGACAGACTTACCTTCCATGAAGATTGTGCAGTGGCTATGACACAAACCCAGCTTTAGTGTTTCAAGTTCTCTTGGAGTCCTCAGTAGACAACAGACACACAAGCGACCAATGTGGTGGCCTTCAGCTCAGGCAGAGTTGTGCTCAGAGGAGCTCTTTTGTGTTCTCAAGGCTGAGGCAAATGACTCCTTTATATTGTCAATACTGGCTGCCTCAGCCACTTGGCAGGTCTATTCAATAAGTCTAGAGAAAAGGCATTATCAGCTCAGTCAGTATGTTGATTTCTGACTTACAGTGTTACCTTCCAAACAGTCTGAGGAGAAAAATTACAACTGAAGAGCTTAATTTATATGCATGGAAAATCCATTGTAATATTTCAGGTGCATCTCCCTCTTTGTGGGTTATTCTTTTTGTTTGGTGGAGTTTTTGGATTTGTTTGGGGGTTTGTGTTGGTTTTTTTGGTAGGCAGTAATGAAAGCCAGAAATAGAAGCCGAAGTCTTGTTGACCTAATCTTTATAGTATTTCCTTCTTAACCTGGCTCATTTACCATGTTAGATTGAAATATTTCCTTTTTGCCCTGCTAGTTGCTCCTGGCAGTAGCGCATTTGTGAATGAAATGCCAGGAACACGTTGCCTCACTTCAGAAGAAAACAGGTGAATTGTGAAGATGACGCACAGTAGTTTAGAAACATTTAGATTATTGATCCAATAAGAAAGGTTTATCATAGCACATTCAGGTGTGCAGCAGTGCAGAAGAACATGACAACCTACTGGATGATTTCTTTATTCTAACAGCTTTCAGAAACAATGCTATGCAAAAGCCAATAAATAAAGTAGTATACAGTGAATTAAAGAGATCTTGTCTTTGCAGGGATGTGTGCTGAGATGTAGCCCCTCTGCTTAGAAAAACTGATGCTTTTAATCATACATCCTCGGGGAAAAAAACAAACAAACAAACAAACAAACAAAAAACCCACCAAAACACACCACCAAAAAACAATCTGCATGTCAGCAAGGCAAAAGACTGAATTTTGCTCTTGTCATACTGTGTAAATAGCCTACTGTTTCAGGACACTGAAGCTAGAGATGGGACTTGATTTAATGCCCAAGATCCAACAAATTTCCAGAAGGCAGGAAGGGTGCCACTGTTATTTACAAGAAAGAATATGCATCAAGACAAGCAGCTTCGCTCCCAGTCATGGTGAGGACTGGTGTACTCCAGGATCTACTCCTGCTGTCAGGGACAGGGGGACCCTCAGGAGCCTTAACATAAGCTGGAGTCAGTAGAATCCAGGCTACAGAGGGGAAAGGGCCTGAGGCTGATGCAACCAGGCTGTCCACTAAGCAGTCCTATGCCTTACAAAAGAGGGACAGTTAGCAATTTTATGAGGACACCAAAAGACCCATACTGACAGCTTCAAACTTGGGTGCCTGAAGTCCTGGTTCCTAAGCACAGAGAGACAATGTGCACCTCCAGCAGAGAAGCAAGCTACTTGTCACTTCAGAAATCAGGCTCACTTTGTCTACATCAAGAGGCATTCAGGTGCTTAATGTCTAGCTTGAGGGGATCTTGAGCTGTTATGCACCTAAATGCCACAAAAAGTAATAGATTTTCCCTCTCCAGGCACCTTTGGAAGCTTCGGCATCACATGTGGAAATGAGAATAGCTTTTCTAGCAGTAGCATTAGCAGAGGAGTCTGAATTTCTTCTCAGTCCCAGTAGGAATTGTTTAAAACCACACTGGAGAGAAATGCACTTCAGTTACTTAGTCCAACAAAATATCAGCTCAGCGTTTGCGACTAGTTTTCCACCTGTCTTAATTAGATGAAGACAGAACAAGAAAATTATCCAGCCCAGCCTGACACAGCGTTTAATTCTGAAAGGTCCTGAGCACCTCAGCTGTCAGTTGAGCAAACCCTGGAAACAGAATCTGGCTTTATTTCATCTCAAGAGTGATTTCTGTGGTTCTCTACTGCATTCAGAGTAAGTAACTGCTTTTAAACGGCAGGCCACTGTATTATTATGAATGAAAGTACCTTAATTGCATTAAGACCTTCCAAAAGCACAGTTACAGCAGAAGCATTGAGGTTTACTTGAGTAAGCTGCAGCACTCCCTCCAGCAAAGGAAACACTTTAATTTATAACATAAAGTTGTTCTTCTATTCATATTATAAACCAAAGACACTTAAGCAGGATCATTACCAAAACCACTCTGACATGAATCAACTCCAAACCTTTGCAAATTGTGCTTATTTTACCAAGTAAAATTGCATCATTTTATACCCCAGTAGAATCTAACACAGACATTGTAAATTTACAACAGAAACCAGGACTCCTCTCAGCAGTGGGTATAAATGAATCATTAAGGCCACAGAAGGCATTTTCCTGGTACCATGAGGGAAAGCAGGTGTTAACTACATCAAAGTTAGTGTACCTGCAATTAAAACACGAGTTGGGGAGAAAAAGCACAAACATATTTTCACTCTGAGCTTGTGAAGAATGGTCTACCTGCCCTGAAGGAAACAGGATAACACTGCTTACATCCCCTGAGAAACTGCCTCTATCACCAGGCTTCAAGCAGAAGGAGAAGCTGAACAACAGTCGTGTCCTTTCCCTCTGCTTTTCCTTGTGTGCAGTTGGTTTCCTGCCAGTTTGCATGTTTAAAGAGAGAGCCTTTCTCGTGTTTGTTTTGCTGGAAGGCACGATTGGCTTTTTTCTTGGCCTTGGGCTGCAAAGTAGCCCTCATTCAGAAGCAGACTAACCAACTTTTTCCATGCACAGC
The DNA here is from genome assembly GCF_000690775.1 of Eurypyga helias. Taxonomy (NCBI): domain Eukaryota; kingdom Metazoa; phylum Chordata; class Aves; order Eurypygiformes; family Eurypygidae; genus Eurypyga; species Eurypyga helias. The sequence continues at coordinate 3,536 of NW_010226068.1, forward strand.
AAATAGATGATACAGAGTGGCTGCTAACACCTGAAAATCCAAGTGGTACAAATAACAGCTGCTATGTTTGTGTCTGTGCAAGCGGCTAAGACAGGCTTCACCTTGCCCGTCTAACCCTCACCTTCCCCATAAAGAGACGCAGACTGGCTGGGCCTGAGCTGGGCACATCAATCCCGCCCTCTGCTCAGGATACCTTATTCCAAGTCACTCCTCCCTCTGGCCGCAGCACACAGCAGAAATTGCTTAGTTCATGCCCAGAGGCACCTATGTGAGGCTGAAACACTGTACGAGTCTGAGTAACACTGGCAAGTCTGAACTCTTTGGCCAGAAGTTAATCTAAATCAGTCTTCAGAAGTGCTCATGAGTAATTTCAGTGACAGCCTCCTCCCAAAGGCATTTACTATTTTTTTGCTGGCCTCCAGCACAAGCTAACTGTTAGAAGTAATTCCTCTTTGCCTCTCTACCCCTACTTCTAATCAGAACTGAAGGTATTTTTAATTATTTTTAGGAATTCATCAAATGCCTGTTTCTTCTTATTTCTTTCCTGAAACCCACTCAAGAATTCTAAGCTCATCCAGAAGCAGAACAGATCGCACCCATTCAAAGGATGCCCCTGCTCTACAAAGGATTCAGCTGTCTTCAGAGAAGCAGCTGAACGGAGCCATCTTGCAGCTCCTCAGAGGTATTGTCAAAGTTTTTTTCTCATATATACACATACACAGAGTCTCACTGTATTTCTCTCCCTTTGGTGGCAGGAACAACAGTGAGCATCCATATGGGCCCCTGGCAAGGACCCAGGTCATCACCTGGCAGTTTGACATCCACCTGTTTCGTCAGTGCTCGTATGTGGCCAAGCCCAAATATTTTCAAGTTTGGCATTTTATTATTCCATTGCTAACCACTTTGTGTCTCAGTTTCTGCCTGCTTACACCCTTTACACTCTCCAAGACACTGACGTGACTTAGCTTTAGTGATGAGCAGATTTTGTCTATATTCCTGTTACCAAGAGGATGGTTCTGTGGTACAGTTAGCAGATCTTCACCATTTATGGGTAAGGGTAACTTTACCATAGCTGACAGTGTTACCATGGATTTACAAAAAACAGAATCCAGCCCTCCTTTCCAAAGAGGCCAGGGTTTTGTTTCTTTATATATTAATTGCTGCTCCATCATTTATGGTTAAAAATAACAGATTAATCAAGCTTACCTGAAGTTTACTTAATCCTATAATCTTATGAACTATCATCACTTTATAAACTGAATCACAGCTTCCCACTCTTGCAAATGTTATTCAGACTGAGTAGCCCCATGACTATTTCAGTCTCAAGACAACAATGGGCAGAGACACCACTGCAAGCGTAAGTGAAGATATTTTGAGTAGAAAAAGACTTGTGGAATGTTAAATGAAAGCTGGAAAATAGCCTCAAAAATCAGTCCAGATACTGGGAGACAGAAGTTACTTCACCTAAAGCTACAATAAACCTTTGGATAATATATTGCTTAATTCCTTTGGAGAGTTTAAAAAAAAAAAAAAACTAGAATATAAAACATTGTCTGTTATTTCTGTTGAGTTACCTTGGAATGCAGTGGCTCGGAACGATCTGATAGCTGAGCACACAAGTCACAGCACATGGGCTGGCTTCAGCTGGTTTAGAAACTAAGAGTCATGACTTTAAAGGAGCCATTTGCGCTCTTTGTGACTAATATGACCAAATCTATCCAAAAATTATAGGCTGCTCTCAGCGTCACACACAAACAATACTTTAAAATGCATTTAAATCCTCATTATTCTTAGTTCACAGTATGATTCAATGAATGAATTAGGAACCCTGGAGATAGATGCATAAGAGAGAATAATCTTTCCTAGATTGTGCAGTGTCTTAAACTAGCAGTGAAAGCAAATGATTGACTGTGGGCAAGATCAATTAAGGAATTGTGAAGGTGTAAGACTGACCTGAAAATCTCTATGAAAAAGACTTCTTTTTTTAAGCACATATTGCAAAAGAAAATGAAAGAATTTATCTGCAGAGGAATTGTTAGGGGTCATAGAGCTTTCAGCTACAGAAAGGTGGTTACCCATTAGAAGTCAATAGTGTCCACCCACAGTGAAAAAGTTTCAGCCAGTTCTATTTAAAGACAATACTGGCACAAAGAGGAATATGCTCCACACCACTTTTGTCTACAGAATGAGGTGTTTGCCATTATTTGTCCTTCACTGTGGTTTTTTTCATAAGTAGTTGCAAGGTCATGGCCCTGATTCTCCTCCCTTTTGTTCCTCACCCCTGACTGGGAAACTAAGGTTCTTCTGCCTGGATTTTGTTGGCTGTGTAGAGAGGGTGAAACGTATTTCATCCTTCTGGGTTTTTATGGACAGGACATGATCAGTGTAATAATAATGTATTAGAAAGTGTACTAGTCTGGTTCACTAGATGGCAATCAGGAGTAGATTTGCTTAGAGCTAAGAAAAATATTTAGGTATTCACTATGGTTTCAGGTTATTGTGCCATGATGCCACCCCAGTCAGACCCACAGAATCTCAGGGCTGGAGTTCTCTAGCCATCCCTTTAAGAGTTTGCCTAATTTCAGCATAGCAGAAGTAAACAGCATTTCTGAACAAAAAAGAGAACTGCGAAAATGTTTTAAGGGGAAAAAGAAGTGTTGTGTCTTCATTTAGTTTAAAAATAGGGCTTTCCTGAGAGTTGTCACCTGAAGCTAGTGCAACTCTGCAAGCCTTTCCTAGGTGATATAGCACTTCTCCAGCCAGGTGGCTGACTCCATTGATTTGACTGAAACATATAGGTATAAAACCACAGATCAGACTTTGTCATTGATGACTACTGCAGAAGACCTTCAGAATTAGGGGTTCTAACACTTTGGAGCAGATAGTGATGATCTTACTACTTACATGTAAATCAAAAGTGGTCTGGGCAACATTGCTCTAACTAAAAAATCACAACCCTGCAAAGATTCAAGGTTATGAAACTGTTCTACTTTCTCTTTCATGTCTTTTCTATGTTAATGGGCTCAAAGTTATTTTGGTGAGTATGCTTTGGTCAATATAAAAATTGTTCTACAAGAATATCCTAAATGCTTTCCAAAATTTAAAGACAGTTTCCACTACATCAACCAGGAGTACTGAACTACTAATGAAAATTATCTACACTTTTCTGAGTTGCAAAAGCAGATCAGAGTTACTAAGAATGTATTTTCTGTTGTGATTTACTAACACATCTCTTCCTTTCCTCTCTTGTGTCAACTTTCCACTGAAATACACGATTACAAGTTGCCCAGAGCAGCTGTGGATGCCCCATCCCTGGAAATGTTCAAGGCCAGGCTGGATGAGGCTTTGAGCAACCTGGTCTAGTGGAAGGTGTCCCTGCCCATGGCAAGGGGGTTGGAACTAGATGATCTTTAAGGTCCCTTCCAACCCAAACCATTCTGTGGTTCTATGATTCTACGATTAATTCCATTGAACTAGCCCTATCTGAGGCCATATAAGAGCGAGGTCCCTAATCTTTAGCCTGTAATATTAATTTACCGTAAGAAAAACTTGTAAGTCAAAACTGAGCTGTGATTTTACAAAAATAGCATCATTAGCATAAATTCACCCAGAATCTTCTTTTCAGGCCAAACCACGAGTAGGGATCATAAATAATCACAGCCCTGACAAGACATTATTCATTATACGTATCAGCATCTTGGTTCTATAAAACCCTCAGATACTGGTCTCCCTTGCCCTCTGCAGCATGTTATTATCTGAATAGACTTGTTCATGTTGCGAAGTCCTCCAGGATACAGCTGAAAGCATAGAAATCACCATATCCAAAGTAATGTAGCAGAGGACCAGAATCTAAATATATATCATATAGAGTATAAAAACCTTATTTGCTCTACGCAATGATGAATTCAACAATGCAGCACTTCAATCAGATTCACAACCAAAGCCTGTGCCTCCAGCTTCAACCGAGTCTTTTTGCAGGGAATTTTTCAGGAAATCACCACTAGTTTTCTTGACTGAGGACTGCAAACTCTGGCCCAGAAATTTTTAGGAGTCCAAGAGTTTTCACCAGGCATAGAAGAGGGGAAAAATGTCTGATCAAGGATCCATTACAGTTTGGATTCTGTTTTCATGTGTCCTAAAAATAAACCTGATGTCATCTTGAGAGATGTTAAGTAGCCACAGATGTCATGCACTTCCCAGATCCAGAAGTACCACAGTTACTTCCAAATCAATCCCATAACTGAAAACAATGGAAGCAGAAATGAGTCTTTATGTCCTTGGTAATATGGACTAGGTAGGGGGTTGGTCACAGCAGCAAAATCGCATTTTCCCTTGCAGAGCAAAATTTGGGTAGTTTACTTCACATAAAGATAGGTTACATCATTTGTGCAAACAAAGAGAAATATTTTTGACCCCAGACATCTTATAAACTATGTGACAAAGGAATTTTGAGTCAACACTCATGGAACCAGCAGCCCACATCAACAATCCACTTGGGAAATGAGTTACCTTCAAGAGTCACAGTGCTTCTCCTAAATGTTACAGAGCCAGGACATGCTCTGCATCATGCTCAACAAGCTTTCTTAGACATTTATTGAGGCTTGACATCGATTTCTAAGGACAGGAGGCATCAGATATCTCTTCCAATATTAATTTCCAAGTTATTTAAAGCAACACTATAAAGAAACTATTTCCTTTGATAGAAACACATCAGTCTTGCTGAAACTAATGGAAATTACATGCTTGCAATGATGAGAGAATAAACAGAGCCCCTGTTTCAAGTGCCATGTGCCATAGCTAAAATGTGTCCTTATTCCTTCTAAGTCTAAAGGAAGCACTTGACTTTGAAGAACTGTAATTCCAATCAAAACAAACTGATTTTAATCTAACTTTTAAAACCCAAACCACAGAAATCCTTTCAAATAGAAGAATATTATTGACTTGAATCCCCAATAGGAGCTTTAAAAAAAAAAAAATAAAAGACAAATATATGAAAGCACTGAAAGCTTCATTAATTGAAACTATTTACTTACCACAAGGATCATCTGTTATGTCAGAGAATTCATGTGAGCTTCTCCAAATCAGCATGCTTTACAGTCAAAACACAATACTGCTCAGCTATTTAGTGATCTTTTCTCAGCTTCAGCTGCAACCGGAGCAGGCAGTTGTGTTCATATATCTGAGGGGGCTCTGTGACACACTGTGCCCAGATAGCCCTGTTGTTGTTTTGTTTGCTGTTATTTTTCTATATCCTTTCATTAAAGCAGCTCACCATGAGTTCCCTATCTCAAAACCCTTCTGGGACTGGTATTAATACTGCCTGTCCTGACAGTATGGCTTTAAGCTCTAAAAATTGCCTTTCGACACAAAGAGATCTGTGTTGCCAAAAACAAAGGCCAAAACCTGCTGTCAGTTGTACAGTGTTTATCTGTAAACTCCACTGTCATTTAATGGTATGAGCAATTTGAATCATATCACTTAAGTCTTAATGTGTGGGATTTTCACTGGAGGAAGAGGCAGCTAAGGCAAAGTATGAGATGTAATTCATGTAAAGGAGCAGTATTACATAAAATCGTGCATCATGGCTTCAAAACCTTTGTGTAGGTTTCCTTAAGAGCCTTGGCACGGATTTCAGTGGAAAATGGTACTGAAGAAAATTTCTGTGTTCAAAAGTACACCATATCAGCTATCTTCAGTGCAACGAAGGGAGGGTTGGCAGTTTCATTTTTATTAAAGCTGCAAACAAAGTAACACAGAGGTTAACAAACTGCTGGCTCATTAGATTGTAAAACATAATGTGGTACTCTCTAGAGGGACTGAAGGATGATTGTTTTCAAGGTGAAAGATCGCAGTGACTAAAGTTTTGTCTTTCTAGAGTTGCACAGGTCAACCCAAGTGAGCACTAGTGGAACTCTACTGAGCTTCTGGACAAGTCTATTTCTTGAATCAAACTTCCTGGTATTCTAGCAGGGATAAATAAGAAAAACTTTGCTCCTTATGTTTCCTTGACTGACCTCTTCAGTGAAGTGTCTACTTTCACAATACATATTTTCAGGAGCTTTCAGAAGTTTTACAGAGTACCAAACCCTGAGCTAAACCTTTGGTGCTGACTAAATGCTAGTTATGTAGAAGCATCAGCAGCAAACTGTATGTCAAGCAGATATGAGCATGTAGCATAAGCATGAAGTTAACCATTTCAAACAATATCTTCAGAGGAGGAATTCTTGCTCCTGGTGAATCAGTGACAGGTTTGCCACTGACATATTTGAGTCACAGATTCATTTTGAATAACATGCTAAACAAAAGCCATATCTTCTCATGTGTTCTTCCTACACAACCTTGCATACATACGTCACTACTTAATCAAAATATAACTGTGATTTCTAACTGCAAAAGGTTTTTCATTAACTTTTTCAGTGCTAAGGTAATTCAGACACTATCACCCCACTAATTTCTAGCACAAACTATATGGGTGTGGCTCATTAAATATACTGTTCTCACAAGGAAGATATGTCTAAGTAGGCAAATATAGTTGGCCAATAAATAACACAAATTAGAAGTTAAATAAACAGGTAATTTTTGTGTTAACCTGACATTTTTAGTTAGTCTTTCATCTCTATTTTTACCAGTCCATTTTTTTTCCTGTTCTTAACACTATAAAAACTTAAGGTGATATGCTTACAATTTTACCCTTTGGCCACCCCATAAAACTTTGTTTTAACACTTTAATCCTCTAACTTTCTAAATTAAGTTCTGAGTATTTAAAATAGTTATAAATATTTTCAGGGGGAGGAGGGAGATTATTCACTTGAATTACTGTTCTATGATGAATATTTAATGTATATGATCATTGCAGAGTCAGAAAGAAAAATTATAATCCCACATAAAATGCTGCATAACATTGGGAAGTTTTGGAAGTGTCCTATAAAAACAGAGATGGAAATTAAGATTTGTAAGGAAGTCAGTATGTTACTTTTTACTTCACACATAAAAGGTTACTACTTCTGGCTTACTCAAGTTTGTGATATACCTATAAAGCACCTGATCTCAGTGTTAATTTTGACACATTAAGGAATGTAATGGAATAACTTCAGGCTTGATGCAAAACCAACTTTTTCCTCTGTACTCAGGTCTAAGAACGGAAGAGTTCTAATGACTTCTTGTTCCACAAGTATGCTATCTTCATTGACCTTGAGTTGTCATCTGCCTGAAAGAATAGTAATCAAGTTAAGTCAAATGTGTCTTCCTTGACTCACATCTCTCTCCATGCCACTCTTGTTTCCTAGATATCCATAAGCCTTGCTTTTTATTTCTGCATATGCCTTTTTTCTCCACCCATACAGATGTAACTGGTACAAACTGAGAGCTAGTACTAATTGCCTTTCTGGTACTGCAGCAACCTTTTCTATGATCTTGACAGATGCACCTTTGCTTTGCTCATGTCTACGCTGAACACTGTTGTGACAGTCAGTTGCCTTGACTGTGCCTTTTCTTTCTTTGCATCTCTCCATTATTCCTTCTTTTTTGTCACATGAATAGTGTTTCTGCTTTATGTTCAAGTCCCTTTTTGGTTAGTTAGCCATTTCCCCTAGCCATTTCCTGTTTGATATCACAAGGCAAGATCTCTCTCCTCATTTCTACTCAAGACCCAAAAATATCACCCACTACCTGCCACTTGCTGTGTTTTCCAGAGCCCTTTGTGCTTTTTTCAACATGCTAAGTATGCTGCACATACTTAGGAGAAGCTTCTATAAAATGCTAAAATTAACTCATTCATTGTCTTCAACCCCCTCTTTTTTATTACTTCCACACAAAAACCCTTTAATGATTTGACTGTTTTCATGCTGCCTAACATTGTCTCATTGCTTCTTTATACACCCACAACTATCTGGTCTCCATCTGTTATCTCATTTGATATTTCAACTGCAAGCTTTTGGGGTGCAACAGAACCAGAATTGCCTTCTTTTACAACAACAAAACAAGTGGTCCAGAATGGTTGCTCAAGCCCATTGCTAAAATGTAATAAATAGAAGTGGCACATACCAAACTCTGTAAAGCTGAACGTGTGGTCTGGGTGAAAAATGGTGCTTGTTCTGAAGAAGTAGAGCTGTCCATGAGGCCAAACATAATACTCTCTATAGCCCAGTCTGGTGGTCACATGCAAATGCTGTAAAGCCACTGGGTCTTTATAGTGCTGTCAATCTGTCCATAGTCCAGCTGGAGAAATGGATGCCATAAAATAAATACACTACTCACATCCCTTTGCAAGAAATTGTACAGTGAAATGGAAGTGAAACTAACCCAGAAACAATAACAGTAAGGATTGTGACAGAGTCTAAACCCTGATCAGATGTGCTGAAGCATGGCAGAGTGAAATTATGAATGTAGCTTGTCTTTCTTTTAATTTTGCCTTGTCCAGTTTGAGGCACTGTAAAAACACCTGCCTTCAGGAAGCACTGAGCCCTTACTGCTGAAAACTGGGTCCTGGTAAATGTTTGCCCTTTGCCAGATGGGGTCCTGATTCACCATAATGTGTATGTTCCTCACTCTGTTCTTCTGTCAAAATCTTTCTGCCTCAGGGGATGAGGCATCAGGATGCAGAGCCCAGTAACCCTGCACTACACAGCCTCATGCCTAAAGCTATGTGCATCCAGCAAAACTAAGATGCATTTGCAGCAGATACTGCTTTGCTGTGACGTTTAATCTCACTGGTTTAGGTAAAACCGGCAGTGAAGACAAAGAGAAAAAAGGCTTTGTCCCATGTAAGCAATGCAGATTAGACACATATCCAAAATTCCCAGACAGTGCATGCACTATTTAGGCAAATCTACCAGAAACTGGCTAGGACCTCCATTTTGACGGGGAACTACTCCAGGAAGAATAGAGGGGGATCAGGCCAAGGAGGGTATTGCTGTGTGCATGGGACAGATGGCTGTCTGGAGGCCACCAGAGGGCAATGATTCTCCCAGAAGGAGAGCTGTTGGGCGTTGAAAGTGATGGCAAAGCTCATGCTTTCAAATAAGCCAAGGTTTCACCTGTGGGGTGTGTTATGACATGCAGGTATTTCAAAGGCTTGGTTTTTGTTCAGTTCACTTACCTGCTAGTTGTTGATGCTTGTGGGTTTATGTGTGATAGATAAATCTGCCATCTACCTAAACACTATGAAGATAGTGAAATATAGTGATAAAAACAGTAAGTTCTCATAGCCAGTGGCATAAATGTGTTATTTACAGAGATCAAGAGAAGCATGTCCACCCTGCATGCTGCAGGAGATGTGAACAGTCAAGGTCTCTTGCATTTTGAAAGGCAAGGTGGGATGATGGGTATTGGCTACTCAGAAATGGCACATGTGGTACCCTCATTTCAGGAAAGTGAACACGTGACTGCCCAAGATCAGTGATCCCAACCATAAGGCTGATATTGAAGTTCTGATGCTTTCCAAATATGTTAAAGTAGGGAGGTCACCTGGGAACACCCACGCATATCCCAGGCAGATTCATGCCTACCATCAGCTCACCATGCCACCCCAGCACCTTCTTGTCCCCTGCTTCTTACCCCACGGCCCTGCAATGTGCCCCAGTCCCAGCATCATGAAAATCTTGTCAGGGAAAGATCAAAGTGGTGCAGCAGAGCTAACGGGCCTGGACTCAGTCCTGCTGAGAAAGTAGTGGGGTTGTAATTAAAGTGAGCCAAAGGGGGAGCGCTCAATAAAAAATGGTTTAAATTCAGTGCCACAGTTAAGCTCTGCTCATCTTTAGGCATGGCTATTTTGCTACACTCAAATAATTGTTATGGGCAAAGAGGAAGCACCAATCCAAAAAGGTATTGTTTATGTAATTTAAATCTCACCTGATGAATAACTGACCCAAAAAAATATTAGTCTAAAGCTAATAATTACAGAAAAAGAAAAAAGAAGCCTGGACTTGCCACTCTCCTGCTGTGCTTCCTTGGTTATCTTCTCATCATTTCACCCCACACTCACAGGTTTTTTCCACTGTGTCCCTGACATTTGTTATCACACCGTACCTGTACTCCTCTATATATTATCATCATGCTAAGAGCACAAATACATTCTACACTGAATACTAATTGTAACTAACAAAATAAAAATCATGGTTATATCATATGATTATAAGAAAAAGTAAAAATTAGGCAATAGCCATCTGCCTGACCATTAGAAAAAAATTGCGGCTATAGCTAAACAAGTTCAAGAAAAGCTCCAGGCAGCTCACGTTCAGACAAAGTTTGATAAGTTCTGTGACCTTGCAGGGTTAGCTTGAAAGCTAAGATTTAAGCTGTATTTGCAGCACGTACTATTTTGCTGTGCCAGTTTAATCTCACCGGTGTAGGTAAAACCTGAGTGAAGACAAAGAGAAAAAGGCTTTATCCCATGTAAGCAATACAGGTTAGACACATATCCAAGATTCCCAGACAGTAGATGTGCTATCTGAGCAGACTTAATAGTGATAGCAATAGCATGTTTACTTGGCTACAATGCTACAGCGGGACTAGATGTAATCCTGGTGTGTATGTCCAGATGTGCACACACATAATGTTCCTCAGGCAGTGAGAGTGGCATCATCTTAAGTTGCCAGAGTCTACAGAAGTACAGTTGTGTCCTGTGTCATACCAGTGATGAAATGACAGTCTCCTAATCTGTTTTTCTTTGTTCTATACTGGGCTTCCAAACAAACCTGAATTCATCAGCTTTGTAAGAAATAATAAATTAACTCTTTAGTGGAAAATACAAGTGTTTATGGCCCCAAATTAGAACTGCCATTTCCTTCACTGTCCACTAACATTTCTGCTCTACTCATTCCAGTACCTGAAGGGGGCCTACAAGGGTGCTGGGAGAGGACTTTTTACAAGGGCCTGTAGTGACAGGACAAGGGGTAATGGGTACAAATTGAAAACAGGGAGGTTTAGATTAGATATCAGGAAGAAATTCTTCACAGAGAGGGTGGTGAGGCACTGGAACAGGTTGCCCAGAGAAGCTGTGGATGCCCCATCCCTGGATGTCTTCAAGGCCAGGCTGGATGTGGCTTTGAGCAACCTGGTCTAGTGGAAGGTGTCCCTGCCCATGGCAGGGGGGTTGGAACTAGATGATCTTTAAGGTCCCTTCCAACCCTAACCATTCTATGATTCTATGATTCTATGATTTATGACCATTTCATACTCAGCACTGTTGTTTTCTACCTTAAAATTAATTCCAACTCACCTGGAAGATGTTTTGCCTTTTTTTCTTTCTTTTTTTTTTTTTTTTTACCACACGGTTGTCCCCTTCCTCCCCCTCATATCAAAATAAGACATAGTTACAATTTTTGATGTATCATCTGCTGCCCAGGTCTACTGTGTATTGTTTCTTCACATTTCTCAAAGGCATGCTTGCCCTGGAATTTTTTTGATAAATCTAGTCCACAAACTCATGTTCTGAAGTACAAAGAAGCACATAGACCAGACATCTTGCATGAGAATTTGGGGTTTTTCTTCAAAAAATTTGGAGAGTGAAATAAAAATTTTTTCAAAGACATGCTGAGAGATGTACCCTTTCAAGAACCAACTGTGTTGAAATGGGGTGCGTTTTAAAAATACCTATTTCTAACAAAAACTTGTTGCTCTTACCTATTACATATCTATTCATCTGGTCTAAACATTACTAAAATTACTGGTTTACTTTGTTCTCTGCAGAAGAGGTTTCAAATTATAAACTTTGTTGCGTGTAATGTGGCTAGCAAAGATAGTCTTTGGCTGGATTTCTCTCCTAATTCTACCTCATTAAAAGCTTTGTTAGAAACCAATTGATAAAATAATTTGGTCTCCATGTGGCAGGGATGACTATCATCCATCAGGAGGCTTACGTGTTTCTCCTTTTAAACATCTTCCTTTGCATTCTGTATACGAATGTGTATATTGATGCTATCATCACTTGGCTGGGATTTTCCTAAACTCATGGAGCTTGTTTCTAGCTAGGTAAATCAGCTGATGCAGTGGAAAATAGCTGGGAGATTCTCACTGCCACAACCAAACACCTCACTCCCATTCTGACATCAGCTAGGAGGGCTCAGTTTGATCCTAGTGAGTAGCTGGAACAACTCCTGTGTGAGAAACACTGACTTCAAGGAACATGCTTTTATTACACAGCTTATCTGGGTGCAGAAGCACCCAGAGGACTGCCATACCCATGAGACACAAGGACTTCCTTGTCTCTACCTCCACAGTGGTGTGAAGCGGAGCCCCTCTAATCCCAGTCAAATGGTGCAAGGATATCTCCATTCTTTGGCACAGAGAAGAATGTGCACACCTGCAGAAAATGTTACAGTAAATATAAACTAATCACTCCAAGAGCTAAGGGAGCCATGGCAGAAGGGAAATATCTGGGTTCCCTAGCCAAGAAAGTGGGCTAGCTAGCTCTAGAGGCTAAGTAGCTAAGATTAAAATCCTAAACAAACCAGCTCAACCAGATGTAGGGTAGCATCACATATCCATGGATTTGCATGATGGAACAGAGGGCTCATTAGAGTCACCATCCAAATAAGAAAGTGAGACAACAAGCCACTGTAAAGTATATACTTCAGTCTTGCTGGGGGAACTGACAAATTCTGTGACTGAGGCAGACTGAAGCGTAGTCCCCGATATCATTTAGGGTATGTCAGTTTATAGCTTTCACCAAGTCCTTTTCAATGCATGGTATTATTCTGTATTTATACAAAATCTCAAGCTTCATTATCTGCCTCCGCACATACCTGGAAAAGATCTTTCCATTTCCTGAACAAGTTCTTCAGCAGTGACTGTGAAGCTTTTATTATTTTTATATGTTTTCATCAATTTTTGCAGCTTTATTTATGAGGCCTCGCTGCTATGCCGCCTCAGAGGTTAACAGATTACTACTATTGTAGTCAGTGAAATAGAATATTACTCTTAGAATACAAACCGTCCTCCTGGGAGCCTCACATTGAAATAAGTCTTTTACTCTGAATTTATTTCCCTTATGAAGCCAGACATGCATAGCACTACTTCTAGCTTATCAAAAAATTTTCTGTAAACTGAGATAATCTGTCTTAATAAATAATAATCTGGTTGAACAACGCTCCTCATTTTTAAAAGACCGGGGGCTACTGATTTTTCTTACATAGTGCATTATGAAAACAAAATCTGTTTTAAAAATCATGCTTACCTAACATTTTAGGAAGTAGTCTCATCATTTGTATTGTGGGGTTTTCTTTCATTTCCTCTTTTTAGTCATACCCATCTAATCTTCCTCTCAGCTGGCCGTATCACGTAGACAGGTTCTCAATACAGTATATTTCAAGGCAGTAAATACACTACCCAACTGACTGAGAACAGAAAGAGCAGTTAGTATTTTATAAAACTCCCAATGGAGCAAAAAATGCATACCACAATTATTGGAAGAAACTGGTAATGTACCAGATGCAGAGGACCATTTACTGGGGGAAAAAAAAAAATCATGAATAATTTTGAATAACAAATAATTTCATGATCTGTTCATGAACTAGCTGGGTAAATCACATTTGTCTGCTGGATAAATTATTCATTGTGAAATATTTCTTCAGCACCATCTGTGAGTGTAAAGTTCTCAGAGCATTGTACTGTCATTTCACTAAGGACTGTAAGTTATTATTTAAAGCCTGTCTGTGTGTGAACAACCTAGAGTAGAGGCTGCAGAAAATGTTACAGTAAATATAAACTAATCATTCCAAACATGAATAAGATGAAAGAAGTAATGATACCAAAAACATGATTAAATAGTCATCTCTTGGCATCTAGTTGCAGAAAATCATCAGTGACTGAAACTGCAGAAGGAGAAGAGCAAGCTAAGATGGTAGGGCTCACCCCTCTCTCCTGCTGACACACTCAAACTCCTGCCTGCCCTTCCCCTTCTTCCTCACCGGTGCTCCCACAAGACATGCAAATCCTGCTGCTCATGCTGTCTCCACCCGCTAGTCCCCCTTCTTTTCTTCCTTCCACACCAGCATCCCTGGGCACCTCCTTCTCCTCTGCAAGACTCTCTTCAGCACAGACACCTTCTTTCTTGGCACTACCAGGCCAAAGCTGCCAACATTTTAGCAACGTGCTCACTTGACTTGGGTGCTACTGCTGCTTCTCCCTTTGTCCCTTGCCACTGACTCTCTCCAAGGGCAAGAGAAGGGCCCCAGATGTCACTTGAGGAGAGATGGGCAGCATGCTTACCAGTGAGTCAGTCAACACTGTCCTACAGCACGCAGAACAGCGCAAGGAGAATGTTTTGGAGGAACATCCCACACTTGGTTGGGAAGGAGCAAAATCAACATTCCAGCTTGCTGGGGACTGCTGTTGTAGTTCACGGCATTTTGGTTTTCTTAGCACATCAGCCAATTCTGCCTCTGACTCCGAGGGCACTAATATGTAACGCAGTTGCTGGTACGTGATGGTTCCTCTAAAACTGTTCTTTGTAATGTGTACATATGCATGCACATGAACAAAAAAAATACAGCATTTGCACTCAAAAAGACCAGTCTTGCAGAAAAGAAGTGTGACACTACTGTGAGTCAACTTCATAGAAGAAGTTGGCATTGTGCATTTTTGGCATTTGATCGTTTTCCTTCTGTCAGAATGCATCAATGGTGGCTAAGGTCTGCATAATGCACACAATAAATTCAGAGTGAAAAAATCCAGTTAAAAGTGGTTTTTAGAGTGGGGGTTGGAAAGCTAAGAAGCCTTATATGTTCTCTGTGCCTGTAGTTCCAAAATGCCTGCTGTATGACTAACATTATTCCCCAATACATCTGCTGAAACATATTTCAGAAGGTAATGCTTTCTTCCCCCACCCTCCTCACTCCCCTGCCAGTGACTGGAGGCAGGATGTCTGAGAAAAGCAAAGATTTGCAGATGCTTTAAGACCCACAGTTGCCCTGCTGTTTCCAAAATATGGTGCAGGGGCTGGAGCTGCTGTTACAGAAGCTGTGCAGAGCACACAGATCCAAATCCAGTCAGCCATGGTGGTCTAGGCTCCTCAAATTGCATCCATCTGGGTTGATAGTGAATCCAGCTGAGAGCTGAATCTGTCCAGGAGTTAGCTGCAGCCCAGTACAGAAGTACCTCAAATACATTAAGACACAGTTATGTTTGCAGCTGTAAGTACAAGTGAGGTCCCATTTAGAGGTACTCAGGATATCTGAGACAAAGATGAAATATGTAGCTGGCAGAAAAGTTTTCTTCACTATCCAATTTGTCCTATTAATTCATGGATTGACACACCAACTCTTGTCATCACGACCTCTTTCCAAGATGTGCAACAGCAGAAAGCAGATCTTCCTCATTCATCAGCAGGATCAATTCAGGACAGAGTTTCAAAGACCTCCACATATTCCTGATCTCACAGTTCATCTGGAGAAAATGCGGATCAACAAGCCACTGGCTGTGTGATCACACCTGTCAAAAAACTGTAACAGTTTTAAATTCCCTGCATATATTAATGTGAAATTCTTACATAATAACTAAAATTTCTGCCATTTAAATTCTGATCTTTCTTTACTGCCTGAAATCTATTATATTTTTCCCAATAAATGTTCTATCAAACAAAAGCTTTGGAGAGTGCTCTTGTAAAAACTTTTTTTTGCTGAGGTTAACCTGAGGGAAATAAATAATCTTTTGTGTACATGCACATTAGTATAAGAAAAAATGTGTTCTCTGCCTACAATAATATTTGTGCAATAATCTCAGCAAAAGTTTGTATAGGTACAAGGCAGTATTTTAACTAAAACCTGGGTCAGGATTAAATAAAAAATTATTTCACTACATAGAAGAAAAAAGTATGCCCTCTGCTTCATGTGATGATCTGCACCCAATACTACAATTTAAGAACAGTGACAGAACAGGAAATAAATCCTTAGCTGTGGTCCTTAAACAAGTTTGTGAAGGTGCTAGAAATACTTCTTTGATCCTGGCTGTCAGATTTTTTTACTTTAATCAGACTCAATTTTCCTAGAGGGGAGAATAAGATATGAAAATGTTAGAAACAGACAAACATTTTTGGGAGGAAACGTATACGCAACCATGATATTTAATTGGATTATTCTTAGCAAGGGCTGAAGAGGTCTATTTGCAGAAATGAAGGTACTCCAATTAATATAATATGGCCATTTACCAGTTCCTAGATTCATAGACTACTTATGAGCAAGATACTTGTAATATTCCATTTATCTGCACATAATTCATTAAAAGGTCAAGCATAATAAATCAGACCTGCAGCAGCACATGGAGTATCTGGCTAAAGTCTATGTATTAGAACTCATGTCAGTCTCTAAAAACTTCTTATATTAATATCAAGCGTTCATCACTAGTTATTTAGTGCACTTAATAGAAGTGTGTAAGAGATACCGGTTTACGATATTCACACTGATAATGCTCATGCTTCACTTAGAAGAAATAACCCTTTCCTAGACTCATCACTGTAAATATATAATAAGGTGGGATTTTTTCCTCCTAAAATATCAGCATGAGACATTGTTCAAAAGGAGAAAGGTCATTTCATCTGGAAGTTTCAAAGCTATCCTTTGAGTGTAAAAAAAAAAAAAAATTCTATGAGGAAAAAAAAATAGGGTTTTCACATTCTCATATTTCTTTAGGAAGTTTTAAGAACTGTAAACTGCCCTTAAAAATTTTTCTGTGCTCCAGCTCAGCTGCACTGTTGTCTCATAGGCCCTGATCTAGTCAGTCTCTGCTGAAAATATAGCCCTCACAACATATTCCAACCAAAACTTAACCAAATCGGAATTTCAGAGGCAGAGCAATATTGTTTCTGATGCTGAAATACCAAACTTTCACCAGCTCTTTTCTGGAGCTATGTGTTTGCAGGAGTGAGAGGTATTTTTCAGAGGAAATTGCATAGCTCATCATTCAGAAAGGAAAGTCAACACAAAGTTTTGGCCACCAGATCTTTATTACAGAGGCAACCTCAAACCTGACACTGATAGGAATTCCCAGGGATTACTTCTCCATTTTTTGAACATTACACTTCTGAAACAAATACGCATTCACATGACCCAAGAAAAATATGTCTCTGACCTTAATAACTTCTTCAATCTGCATCGCTTGTGATCAAGTCTGTAGTCACAACAAAAAGTGATTATTTTTAGTTATTAGATAGACAGCTATCTCAAACCAATATGAAGATACTGTCCACATTATTATATGCTTAGTGTTAAACTGTTAAATCTGCCGCCTTTCAGCAGTACTTTACAAAGTAGACAAAATTTAAATTAGCACTCAGAAAAGCTACTTCTCAAAAAAAAGACCATATCCGATGCATCCACGTATCCACACACTATTTCCCTTATTCTTGTTAATAAGAAGGGAATTATTTTCAATATTAAATATTTATAAAATACATGCATTGCCAGAGAAGTAGTTTTACGTTCCCAGCTGTTAGAGGATAAAGTGGAACAAAGACCAGGTCCTGAGCACACTGAATTAAATTGGATCCAACCATTACTCCACTAGTACAAAACTTGTTCCTAAATAAACAGCATTTTTTGTGTGTCACCTTAACCAAAAAGACATGCCTATCAGAGGAGAATCAAAGGGACAAAACCCATTCCAGGTTTGGGAACACATTCAAGCACATGCTGGTAGCCAGCTCCCTGTTGTGACTCTAGCACTGTCTGGGATTTTCTCTTATGGTGGAAGCAATTTTATAGAATACAAAAAAATAATGCTCTGGCTCATCAGAAAGAGAATCTGACACAGCGTGATATGATCTGCAAGAGCTTTGCCAGTGTTTTACAAAGCATTTCCAACATCTATTGATTTGTGGACACCTTAAAGTTTTCCCATTAACTGGAGGCTACCACTTAGCAAGTGTCAGAAGCTCATACAGGCAATGCCAACAGACTCTTTCCTTAATTGCTTTTCCCTGACTCATTAGCACTGCTTCAGGGATGCTCCCTCTGATGGGCTCTGTGGGCTACAGGATGGAAAAACACTGAATTTTCAAGAGAAAGAAGAGCCAAAGTCAGTAGCTATTAGCAGCTGATTCCAGTCAAGTTTTATTTCATTTATCTTGTCCTCACTGTGGATGCTCTTGCAGGTCATCCATTCTGTACCATCCTTTGGGCTGCTGTCAGCTCACCTGAGGTAAACAGCAGAGTCCAGAGGCAGCATTTTGGCCACTAAGGCTTATTAGTACATACTAAGACAACCAGCTATCTATATTGATGTTATTTATTACCATTAATCTTTCCTAAATTTCATGCCTGGTAAGTAAAAGTTTTCAGTATTAACACTTAATTAACACTTGTTAATACCTGACATCTCTTCCATAAAGCCTGTTTCAGTGACCACTGAAAGCAAAGGAATTAATTCTGTTGAATTAGCAAACTTTGCAGACTGGTCTTGAAAGTATGGTTTCAACTGCAATCGAACAAGACATATCCCAAAAATCCTACTCAAACACCTGAACTGTAACATTTGAAAAGCAGTCCCAACGAGTGGTAATTTAGCATTGAATTCCTCTGGGATTCTTTTCCACTCTCTTAGAAGTCTCAGCACTGTTCATATTAATATGATTAACTTAAAAAAAAAAATCAGAAGTAAATAATAATGTCCTTCAGGCATTAGCTCTTAGGGTGTGAATTTTACCGTCCAGTTTAGACACACAAAATATTGCAGAGTATTTATCCTCACAGGATTTTTCCAAAGACCAGAAGCAATGAGAAACTGAACATAGGAAGATGGAGTGATGAAGCTCATGGCCAAATAAGGAAACAAAACTGTCTTGCATGCACTCGGCTTGTATTCCCATTGTTCTAACCCTCAGTCTGTACTGCTTGAATTTTACAACCTGCAGAGATGACTGAATAATGCAAGAAGCTGTTCACTAAGCTCCTCAAATACAATGTGTGCTTTCCCCTCACTGCTGCTCTTTGCTTGGGGATGGAGCTGCTGGAAAGGTTTCTTTGGAGGATACTTACAACTATTCGCTAACATATCCTTTCCTCTGCTCAGTCCACAGAAAATGTTGGGCTGTTAAAACCAAGGAGACAAAAGCAGTCTTTTCTGAAGCAACTAAAGAAAGTTCTGCACAACAGAAGGCTACACGGGGCCCCACAGAGCAATTGGACAGATGCAAGTGTCATTGCTGCAGGCAACCCCTTACCCCCTGGCACGTTCAGGGAGCAGGATCAGGATGTCATTGGCCCTACGTATCATATGCAGTAGGACCTTAACCCAGCTGGGCCCAAGAGGGAGGCTGCCATCAAAAAGAACATGTTGATAATACGTCCCTGAGTAGGGATCCCTATAACATACCCGCTGGTACAATAGTAACAACATACTCAGATCTGGTCCAGGAGAACACCAAAAGCTTGAGTATGGGAGACAGAAAGCTTAGAAGAGATGAGAGGGTACTGGCAAGAGGGGAAGGGAATATGTCTCTCTCTCCTTATGGGATAGAAATGCAAGAGAATGACAGAAGAATGCAGCACATTTTGTGACCCTTCTGGCACACATTTATGTTAAAGATTAATTCTCTTGTTCAGTCATCGCTGTGCCAGCAACAATGAAAAATGTCACCAACATCACGTGAACAATGAAAGGTTTGCATGCCTTGTCTCACTGCGTGCTTACGCTCTGAGGTCCCTGGCACAAGGCCTGTTGCCCTGCAGCGTGAGCACACCCCCCTTAAAACAGTGGTGCTGTCAATAGTCACAGTCATACAAATACAGTATTAAGTAATGGTGTGAAAGTCATAGGAATACCATACAAGAAAAATCCTACCCTAAAAGTAGTATGCTTGAAACTTTCTCCAGTTGCACTGTGTTTACAAACAATTTAAGATAACTCTAAAAATATTCCAGTAAATTATTCACTGTACATAATTATGAATAGTTCAATCATCTCTTACAAAATTACACTGTTTTGTTTTGGAAAGTTGCACTTCCCAGAAAATTATACATTGACTCTTTAGAATCCTAATGAAAATTAATACAATCTCCCAGTACTTGCATCTGACTTTTTTCAGTCCCTTGTGATTTTTCAGCATATAAAAATATGCTTTTCTTTAGTTCTGCTACTAATTTTTATCTTTCTGTGTATCTTCTGTCCTAATACACAGAACTTTATTACCAGATATCAAGATTTAACCTCTCCTTTTTTCAAGAAACACACCATTATAGAGTCAGTGTTAGAATATTAAAAACAGGTACCAAAAGCTGCTATTATTTTTATGGGAAACATCAGTCTATGATAAAGTATAACAAACTTATTAACTCCAATCTGTTATAACTATTTTCTGTCTGTTTAGATTCAGACAAAAATTTTCCCCAGTTGTTCTTCTGTATATTCCTAATAGCAACACTTTATTCAACTGTTTGATTAAAAGATAATACCAAAAAAAATGCAGTATATTATTAAAATAAGCAAAACAAAGCTTCCGAAGAGCACAATATGTGGCATATGCAATAGATGTAGTATTGTTTCCATCTTCAACCTGTACTTTTTAATAACGAGAATTTGTTGTAATGCCAGTCCACACTCAGGAAGGTGTTCCCGTTCTCTTAATGTGTTGACAATTACCTTGTCCTTCTGAGCTAACAAGTGGACGGAATCCAATAACCAATATAAACTGACCTATGAAACCTTTCAGTGGAGTTACAGTCTTTGATAAAAGAGCAAAAATACACTCTTCAGCATTGATAAAATAAACATTTGGTGACAGAGCTCTGTAGCTACCAGAATGGGTTGTGTTCCCTGCTAACTCTTTAGACATCCTCATTAAAGCAGCAGCCAAATCCAGTGAACTATGCAGATTGACATCTGCCCTCAGATTTGCCTTTCATATAACACTTTTCACTCTTCTTTTCCCTTTGTACAGTATGAATAGAAAAGCTGTGGCTGCCTCTGAGTGCGAGATGAAGCAAATCAATCACTTGTCACTCAGCAGAAGCAAAGTAGTCACAACTGAGTGAAGAGTTGTTGATTTCTCCCCACCCCTTTTTAAGGCAGCAGCTATTTGAAGTATTCAAAGGCAAGAAGGCAGAGGGAGGACTTCTCTCAGGCAGTTGGTGCTTTACAGGCACCACAGGCAATGAGACAATAGCAGAAATTAGGGACTACAAATTAGAGGCTGCAACTGGTCACTGCCAAGCACAGCATGGGGCAAAACTAGCCTCAGGCTTTCTTGAGACACCATCTTTAAGCTGGAGAGTGCATTTTTCTCTACAGTAAAACCCCTATTGATATAAAAGGCTCAACATTAGGCATCAGAGGCTGATAGGCAGCACTGTCCTTTGCAACAGGCAGCATGGAACAGATATTGTTATTAACTCTTGGAATAATAATTAGATTCATTTGAACACTGAAAAAGCTGACTGAATAAATAATGCTCTGACAGACAAAAAATTCCCAGCAAACCAGATCATTTGTAAAACGTGCTATACAACCATCTGCAGAAGCAGTCAAATCACTACACATGCTTTGTCAATTGGTGAGCAAGAAATATTGACAGATTTCCCAAACGTTATTCAGCTAATTATGGTAATGATACCAACATTGTATCACATAATTACTGAGGAGAAACCCATAGGAACTCAAGCCTGATTGCTCTGATGAAGGAGACTATCGGGTCCCATGCACTGGGCTTACCACCAGCCAGGAGTATTTCAGATTGCTTTGTTCTAGTTGCCATCTCAGCTGGCAGGCTGTGGTCATCTGGATGTGGATTAGCTTGCACTGTGATTTCCGAAGCACAGGAAAATAAAAATTTCTGATTGTGAGCTGTGCCTTGGTGTCATCAGCTTTTTCCTGAATGAGAGCTAGAGCACTGGACATGCACACAGGTCTCCGGAGCATGGGTCTTACTGTCCTGCATCAAAAATGACCTTCAGGGTTTAGTTTTCTCTCTCTTCCCTGGAGTTTTTCTGAACTTTGGATCAGAATGAGATTATGTCAGTTGCTGGCTGCATGTTGAATCAATAGTTTCAGAAGGAAATGGGTATTTTCTAATTCTTTTTCTGATGACTAGATGTCTGAGCGATCACAGTATCAACAGCACAGAGACATCTGCCAAGGAAATAATTTTAGAACTGCTTTCTCAATATGCATGTCCTAGAAAACACTTTATACAACTGGACATCAGGAAATATTCTTCAAAGTCTCCATGAAGTTCAAGGGGAGGGTAAGTTGGACCAGTACCTCTCCTCCCTCTGAACCTTTTGGATCTTCTACAGCTTATTACAGTCCAATCCCATCTGGCTTGCAATAATTTTGTGTCAAGGCAGCACAGGATATAAGGGAAATTGGATTACAGGGGCCACACTCTCTCTGGTGTAAGGGAGAAGACAAGAATGCTGCAGTGTTGCTCCTGGTTAAGCAAATCTTACCATACGCAGATTTTTATCTTCAGAAAGTCAAGCTGCCCATGGAAAACCTCAGAAAACTTTTATATAAGTCCTTTAGAGCCCACACCTGCTAAGTAAAAAAAAAAATATAAGGGAAATTGGATTACAGGGGCCACACTCTCTCTGGTGTAAGGGAGAAGACAAGAATGCTGCAGTGTTGCTCCTGGTTAAGCAAATCTTACCATACGCAGATTTTTATCTTCAGAAAGTCAAGCTGCCCATGGAAAACCTCAGAAAACTTTTATATAAGTCCTTTAGAGCCCACACCTGCTAAGTAAAAAAAAAAACCAGAAAGAGAGGGGCTATGAGCAATTCTCTCTCTGTTGAACCTGAAATGAAAGCCAATAATAGCCCAAATGATTTCAGGAGCTTTCAAGTGCATTTCATTTTTTTTTTTTTCAGCTAAATTAAAATGAACCCATGTGCAAAATTGTGCCTAAGCAAAAATAGTCACCGTGGTTACCGGGTGGTGGTGGTGGTGGTGGTGTGTGTGTGTTCTAAATGTAGTACATTATATGAAATAATCAGACAAAATGACTATGTATAAACTGAAGGCAGGTGGGCAATCCATTTAAAAATACCCAGTAAACAGAAAAACCCCTCAGTAAAAATAATTCCTCAAGATTTATGCCATTACCTTTATTACATTGTGAATAAGAACATTGTAATGGGGAGAGAGAGAGGGTGAAAGCAAATACTTGAAAAAATCATCCATTTAACATTTGTAATACTAACTGCAAAGAAGCTAACTACAAGATAATATAGTAATACAAGTAAGCAAATTATTATAAGCTTTAAGACATCTCAATGGAACTACTTTTTATATAGAGTGCTGTTTGTGACATATAAAGACCATTATTAATCAAAGAGGTGTTTTGGTTCATAGACAGAGAAGAGAAAACACAAACCAGACTGACTGTATTTTACAGGCAAGACCCTGTGTACAGTAGAGACTCAGCACTTTGTCTTACAGATGACCCTTTCCTTCTCCACATGGGAGAACATCATCTGCACCTATAAAAAAGAATTACTATTATCCACAGGAATAAAACTTGCTTAACAAGACTGACTTACCTTCCCTCCTTTCTCACCTTCTGTCTTTTCCTTTATTTATATCTTAGATCAAATTCAGGTTTTGTGAAGGATTCCTATACATAATGGCACCATTTGCCTGAAAAGGGCCTAACAATTGCTGGAAAACAATCATATTCAGAAACAAGCCTTCTACTATCTTGTTCAGCACTATAACCTTATACACAAGGAAGAGTAAAATGGGCTAATAGTCTGCCTTGAAAAAAAGAGGATAGAAAGCAGCCTTACTCTGCCTACATTGAGGAGAACTTTGGAGTCTGTCATGAACCCTTCCATCTGTCCTCTTCATCAAAAAAAGGCAAGCTAGTAAGGGGAAGAGTCTAGCTGTTTCCCTGAGCCTGCTGTGCTGCAGAAGAAAACAAGACCTCTAATTTTAAGGCAGATCAGGGAATCCATAAGCTTAGAATTCCAGAGGACCTTTCTCATTCAGTGCTTGAGGTCATATTCTGAAATGCTATAGGGTCTTCTAACAGTAGTGGTAGTGCCCATTCATTGACAGGAAATTCCCTGTGAGTAGTTAAAAGAAAGAAGACAAGGATCCTTCCTGCATGAGAGTGCACAATGACTGTATACTAGATAGGCACTATTAACTTTGAGTTATAATATATTGTAGCAGAATAATAAATGTGTCTTGGTGTTACCTAAGTGCTTTTATCAAATACATTGATGTTATCTCAGCTATACTTCTGTTAAGTCCTCTTTGTAAATTAGTGAGGTTTTGCTACTTTAGAGCAGGAACTGGCCAAGGCTGTAGGAAAGACAGATAAAAGCTGAAAGAAGATCTCCAGCCAAAGCTCTGGCCTAATAATTGAAACCAGGAAAAATGGATTAAGAAAACCTAGACACGGGGACTTTCAGAGCCTCAGCTTTCCTATCATACTACACAATTTTCGTGAGATTGAATTTTATAATCCATGGATCAGAGATTTATTTTAATATCTTCAAAATGTCTAATTAAAAAGTGGGAGAAAAACCTGAAAACTCTGGGATAGTAGAACTAAAGCACCTCTAGCTACTAGTGTAACACTTAAAACTTTTCATACAAAAATATGTTAAAAGAAGACAGTGCTTATTTGTTTGAAAGACGTTAGTCATAGTAGAACTGTAGATCTGTTAATTATTTTCAGTACAAATGATAAGGAAGAGGATGGTACTAGTACTGTTATTTATTTCCTGTTTCTTTTGAAAGCAACATTGGATAATAATTGGCTTCCAGCTATTGACATATTTGATCTTTGAGTTCTGTAAAGGGGTAATGGAGTGAGGACAGAGGACAGTGGATTTGCAGTGTTAATTCCCCTTTCAAGATAGAAGACAAATTTTTCCTTTGAAAGAAAGAAATTCAAGCTTTTTGCCCCATTTGAAAAATAAAAACCATACAACAGAGGCAGGGAGATCGAGATGCAGGTTTTGAAGTGTGATTTGCCAAAGATATCCTAAAGGGAGTTTTCCTCTAAATGAAATTATTGTAACATATTTGGAAACCACTTTTGTACTTAATGCCGCAGGACTCCGTATGAAAGGCTGTATTTTGTACTTGAGGGTGAAGTTATAAGACTAGGGTCTTTACACAAGTGGTAATTACAGTAGCAATATTTTCATTAGACTTGAGACACATTTTTTCTTAACATATTTTTGTTATAGCAATGATGCTACCACCAAAGATCTTTGATTGTTACCATTATTGATCATAGCTGTTTTCCCTCTCTGTGTTGGTTCCTGTGCAGTTTGAAGAATCTTAACACACTTCTGGAAATGCAACTTATTCCCACTGGGAAACCCCTGCCTTAAAACAATTAAGACCACAGTCCAACTGGTTGGTCTAAATGCTCTGAAGCTACACATGATAATATTCCTACACAAAGATATCATTTGCAGATCAGAGCTAAAAGTATTTAAATCAATTTACAGTTCAAAGCTGCAGTGTCCTGATGTGGTCTTGCCAGCTTTTAGTAATACTCTAAAATCTCATTTCTAACAGATCTTACATTTTGCTCCTTCAATAGTTTTTTGCAACTCTCTGGCTTTGCAAATGTATGATTTATGCAAATACTTAAAGAACTTGTCTTCCAAAGTTGTTTGGCATTGGCTTATTTACAGTGGTGTATGAATTGCTCAAACAGCAAAAATGCAGCATACTCTAAAATATAAACTTAGACTGGTCAGCAAATTAGACACAAAAGCTGACTTAGTCCAAAAGAATAACATGAATTTCTAAAGTCCATGCATGGTGATAACATCCTGTGCATTTTGCAAGGAGAACTGTGGGACCGTAAAGCCTAAGACCCCAGCAGCCTGTCTGGAAATGAGCCCAAGTGGCAAACAAAATTATGAGTATGACATTTCTACTATAGTCCAGAGCTCAAATTTAGAAACTGGAAGAAGGGAAAGAAGGATAGAGCAAGCTTTCTCAATCCCACGGTTTTCCAGGATGCTGAAATCTATTCAGTGCCCCAGAGCCTTCACTTCATGGTCTTGACCAAACCAAGCCAGAAAGTAGGCTCCATATAATATTGCTCCCACCCCTGGAACTGACATAAATAAAATTTCAAATGTGGGACTATTATTCCTCACTTCTTTTTTCCTTTCCCACTTTTTAGTGCTTCTCTCCTGTTGTTGAATAAGTGCCTCGCTCCGGCAGCGCCGCGTGGTTTGCAACACTGTTGTGAGTTGCTGACCAGAAAGACAAAAAACATCCTTTAAGCAGCCTGATATTGAAAAGGGTTTAACAAATCTTTCAGTATCTCAGTTTGCATGTTGTGCTAGTTTTGTTCCAGCAGCAATGCTGCCAGTGGGACACTGAAAGACAAGCCTTAAAAAAAAATTTAAGGTATTACCACCCCCAAATTCTCATCCTGCTCCTTTACCAGAGGTTACTTCCCACACAACAGGCATAACTGAAGAAACATATATATGTATGTAGTCTGCTGCTTAGATTAAACTGATGATAAAAGTGGGCCAGAGCTGGAACACAGAACTGTGATTTGGGGAGGGGGTAAGATGTGAGTGAGCATTTCCTTATTCCTCAGGCAGAGGGAGAGGGGGACAACCAAGGAGGACAACACCTTTGATTGCCACAGCAAATGGTACAGCTAATCTGAGACAATCTCATGGTAAAGGCACCTTTTCTCTTCCATTTGTGGGTGATTTTTCTTGTTCTGTTTTAAAGGACGCTGTTCACCTCAGTCACCTTTTTCTTTATTACCCAAAAGCCTAGTTATTTTTATTGTAATACTCTATGAAAGCCTGTCAAACGGTTGGCTTGGTTTTTCGTATTAAATTCTTTGCACCTAAAGGAAAATAAGGGTATTGTTAAATAGAAAGGCCCGATGAAATTTTTGCATTAGAATGCAGAGGTTTTTCCTCTTTATTTTTTCATGTTTCTACTCGAAGGTTAAAAACTTTAATAGTGGGCTTTGTTGTGAAACTACAGAAATTTAGGTGTCTGTCTTTGTTTAATTACATAAGTCTTACTGAACTTTTTAATGGAGTACAACAGCAGATCCCATGTTACAACTTTCATACCTGTGTCCAATGTTGGACATGTTTCAAAACTTCACAAGTTTCATAGCAAATATCTATTAGCTTCACAGTTAGCAATATAACTGCTCATCCCATGCCCACAGAAAATGAGTCACAGTGACTTAAAAACAAAAAGCCAAGTAATCAAGAATGCGATAAATTAATGAGAGAGGCACTGGCGCTTGTAGCATAGCTTTTTGTTGCCAGGAAAAGATGCTTTCTTGTCAGACAAATTAGTCCCAGAAAAGTATTTCTTTGTTTCTTATTAGGAGGCAAATGGAAGTTTTGCATTATATAAAAGGCTCTCTCCTAAGTATTTTTTTCCTTGTAATCACTATTCAAAAGATGTTTGGTTGGTCTTTTAAGGGATCATGTTTAAAGGCACATATCTTCAGGAGTATGTGTTCAGCATTATGCAACTTGTTTCTTCACTCATATGGGAAAAAAAAAAAATCAATGATACTGCTTGTGTGGTTATTAGCCTACAGAGAGCAGAGCCAGGCATCTCAGAGCAGCATCCTGCTGGCCTGGCCTGCCTACACTGTTGAAACCATTTTCAGTAGGATTTTACCACTTTAGTACAATAAACTTTTAACTACCCCATAGAAACAGATAATTAGCACCTTCTTCAACACAGTATTTTAACATGAAATCAAAGCAAGGGGTGGAGCAAGGATTTCTATACAGATTAAACATGAAAAAATACAGGCAGTGGTGTGTGCTGAATGTTCTTCCCATCAATAAAATTTGTTCATTCCAAAAAAGGACATTAAAACTTCTCTATTGCATCCAAGCAGCATCCATAGGTGGAAAGCTGATGACTGCAGTGCTGGTTGGTTTTCTTCTTGGAAAAATTTCCATATATTCACGTACATGGGATTCTATACGTGAATTTACTGTATTGGGCCTAGATTGGTAGCCCAGATATAGAACAGAAAGGTAATATAAATTGGTTCATTTTTAAATTTTCTGTAGGATTATGGCAATACAAATGTGGGCTATGTAGTCATAAAATCAGTGATGGGCTGAACGTCACAGTAATTAGGACCCCATCAAAAACTAGGACGTTCGGACATAAAAGACCATTACTTTTCCTGAGGAAATATAAGTAGAAATATTTTTTCATTTATTTTGATGCCTCAAAAATATGCCCTAAAAACTTTAACAACAAAAGCTGATTCACAATGAGGGACTAAAATGTGGCTTTGTCATGCTTCCTCCTCTGGCCAAATTTCTCTCCTTTCCAAAATGTTTTCACTCACCTTTCCTTCTTCTGAGCCCATGGGACACACTTTTGTGAATCTGGGGCTCTATGGAATCATTTTGGAGTGGCTTTGTTCATCCAGGAGGAACAAACTGAATGCACACAGTGACCACTCACATGGAACGTAACAAATGTGAATTTGAGCAAAATACCTCCATCTTCTCATTTCTCAACAGGAGGGTGCTATGGGACATGGCAATGGGTGAGGCCCTACAAGGGATTTAACAGCAGTGTCTTCTAGCCGCTTCAGGTAATTTTAAATATGTATGCTTGACTTCTTCTGATCTCCAAGATAACATCCTGTAGAAGAAAATATTCAATTGAGGTAAAATGTTTATTTATTGAGGCACATAATACTTTCAGTGTACATAAGCTTCAATAATGTGTAGCTTTATTGGAAGTGTTCTGTAGAATTAGAATGTTTTTTTTATTGAAGTGTTTGATTTGGTGCTCCTCATACAGAAAAATATAGTTAATGAACACAAATGAAATAATCTGCTAGATGTGATAATGACTTTGTATTACTTCCTGTGACTTGTTTTGGTTCTGTTATCAGTGTATATTGAACTCCCTTTGGATGTGATTGTGGTCTTACATCAGTTTGATGCCCTTTTCAGACTCAGGGATATTACTATTCTACTGGAATAAGCAAGAATGTAATCAGGTTTTCCATCTTTTTGTGGAGTACAATTGTCATAAAGGATTTGTTTTCATTGTAACTCATAATTTTCTTCCTTGGTCAATATGCAGTATGATTGGTGCCTTTAAACTCTGTTCTACTTGGTTGATCTCTGCTGATTATTTTACATTTACATTACAAAAGCATTGTTTTCTATTAAAATGGATAATAAATCAGGCAAAATTAACAGAAGACAGCATTGTAACACTTAGCAACATAGCTACAGTTGATGGTTTTGGAAGTCACATGTAAAATCACTTCTGGGCTTTTAAGACCCTTCTAAGTAAAAAAATAAAAGTTAATGATACTTCTGCAATAAGAAAGGAAAGATTTCAAATGCTGCTAAGCAGAAATTTTAATAATCTGCTATCCTACCAAGAAAATTATAAGGATTGTGGAGACTGACTAGGTAAATCATACACAATTAATAAATTGGTTCAACTGATTGGAGAGCCATTACAGAAGTATGTAGCATATGGATTTAAATTTCTCTGGCTGCTATGGAAAACATGCTATATTTTATAACTATATACATTTCTAATATAGGTCTGGATTGAGAGTTCTCAACCCATGTATGTAGGAAATTAATTCTTCTTGACCTGCAACTGCACCAAGATACATAATTTACAGGAGAGATTTAAGAGACATTCATATTAAAAAAATTGAAAACCTACTTAACACAAAAACTAATTGTAAAGTGGAAACGTGTCCCTCTTCCACAGTCCCTAGTGCTGTGGGGCATTATGATATTATGATGAATTAAGAAATAAATTTAAGACACCAATTCAAAATCCTGCATGTCCACATTGTTCATCTAGATCTATGAATGCTATTGCCTTCCCCATTTTCAACAATCTGAATTTAGGCTCAGATTCAGATTCTAATCTTACTGCATTTACAATAGATCAAGGCATTTAAGAATGGAGTAAAGCTGCATATGAGACAGCAGGACCCACAGTGCCACCTCTCCTACACCCAGCCCTCCCTTGGCCCAGGCCATGGAGGAGAGAGGACCTGAGACTAGAGCTGTTCTCTCAAAGCCTGTCCTCCTGGCATGAGGAATCCCTGTCCCAAAACAGAAGACAGATGGGAAGCTCTGATACATTTCCATTTCCAGGCATTCCCACAGGAAAACAAGATGGGTCTTTCACACAGCAGTGGCATTGATCTTTATCAGAGCTTTTTCTTATTCCCAGAAAACCCTCCAAAAATGGTCACAAAGTTGTCTTATTTCCCTAATATATTACACTGAATTTCTGTGTTTATCTGTTTTTTCTATCTTGTAGGGATTTTTTTTAGAAGAAGTTGGCTGAGGACATTTGTTTCACTGTTGGGTTTTTTCCTGGATTTCAGATATGAAGCTTTCAAACACCACCCAATACTACAGTTAAGAGCTGATTCATTTCCTTTAGGCTATTATCAAGTGTCCCCAGGACCTGCCTGAAAAACGCACAAAGTCTGGTCACTTCTTTGAGAGCAACTTATCCTTTGACAATCCACTCTTTTACACTGTTGCGTAATTGACTTTTCCCTTTAGCACTCATTTAGTGAAAATGTTTTTCAAAACCCTTATCTTGTCACAGTATGGCTACCTAAGTTTTAGATGACATATCCAAGTGCTCCATTCCAAGTGCATTTGTTGTCTTAATTGTGCTTCTGGTTCCAGATTGTTCATAAGCAAAACCAGATTGCTTTTTCTTCTCTGTCCACCTCAGTGAGAGATGTGAACTCTTATTCTCTCTTCTAAAATGCAGAGGGTTTAGAGTCACTTTCTCCCATATATTAGAATTAAACTGATCCCTCTGAGCAGTTTTTAGCATGAAGTGCTATTTACTGCAAACTAAGCTCACAAAAACTATTGAATTAATTGGTGCACTGTGTCTTTCTGTGCACTTTTCCTATTACTCATTATTTTTTTGAAAATATTTTTAAACAAAATCCTTTGGGAGTTTTTTTGCCTTCAGCTGTCTGAAAGTCAAGACTGTACAGTCATTTCTGCTGGCACTTCTTCTATTGTCCTACTTCAGATAGTGCCCTGAACATCGATAAATCTTATTTTGATTGGGGATTTGAGATTTTTAGAAAATGTTCTTGATCCAAGGAGGGCTTTAAATAAAACAATTAGAGCAAGGGAGAGACAGAGTTGCTAAACAGAGGAGATTTTATTCCAGGTTTATGAAAGTCTTTTTCTTCCCTCTATGGGATGGTTCATAGATAAGTGAATCAAACAGCAACAAGCTTGCAGGCTCGCTTTTCATCCTCATGCAGATGGGCAAATCTGCAGCCATTTTGAAGCCAGCCTGCGGGGTCGTATGCCAGGGCTCCCATCTCAAGCAAATGCTCACTCCACCTGCACTCATCTCTGCATTCCTGACAGATGTGTTGGGGTATTTCTGCAGCAAGTGTCTGTCAGCTCTTGTAACTGGCTATAGGTTACTGATTTCAGCCCTGAAGACACAGTACTCTGACTTCGACTTTTAACACATCCTCCGGAAATTATATTACTCTGTTTTTAAAGCCAGCAAGACACTCTTTTCACTTGTTTCCTCTTTCTCCTAAATGCTGAGTGACCCCTGAGAGGTGAGGCTATAAACTGTCTTCTTAACACTTCAGTGCAGAAAACTCACCCATTAGAAAGACTGGTCATGGGGAATAGTGTAAGCACCTTTTCCCAGCAAAAAGCCTGTCATCTTTGGATGGAATGATGCAGAGCAGACCGTGCAATAGCCCAGGCCACAGGCAATCAGCTGCCAGGCACTTACCTTGCACTGCGTCATTCCCAGTTTTAAAAATCTTTCATTTCAGACTGCAATATTCACAAGTTATGATCTGATTCTGCTTCCACTGAAGTTCAGGACAGTTTTGTAATTGATTTAATACAAGTG
The DNA here is from genome assembly GCF_000690775.1 of Eurypyga helias. Classification (NCBI taxonomy): domain Eukaryota; kingdom Metazoa; phylum Chordata; class Aves; order Eurypygiformes; family Eurypygidae; genus Eurypyga; species Eurypyga helias. The sequence goes on from NW_010226068.1 coordinate 35,372, forward strand.
GAGTGAGATCCTGAGTCTTATCAATTATAAATACTGTGAGGCAGACAAATAGTTTTATGGTGTATGAATTAGCCATCCAAATACACATTGGTTCCTCAAAACAGTTTCAATCCATTAAGCCATGTTTAGTTACAAAGTTAATATAATAAGGTTCACCTCACCCGAATTCTGGATTCACCCTATACTCTAATCATCAGTAGTGGAAGAAGACAGGGAGAGAAGATTGACTTTGGTTAGATGCATTAACCTCCTTGAAAATTTAATTTGAACTGTTTAGTGCTTGTGTACATAACCTCCCTTTGTTCCCTCTGTGCTATATTGCTTTCTCATTTTTCAAAGCTTTGTCCAAATTGCCTTCACATGAGTAGCTGGAGAGAAAACTTCTAATGACTCTCATCTTAAAATATTCCTACCCTTTAAAGCAAATCACAACAGTTGCACAACCCTTCTGTGTCTTGAGTTAACGAAATAGAAGGATATACTCAACCATCAGTAGTGGCTGTGACACAGCTGCAGCCTGCCGGTTAGATATCTCCATAGGCTTCAGCCTCCTAGATGTTTACCAGCACAATATCACACCCTAATTCTTGAGCAAAAATTTTATTCAGCAGGTACCAGGGTAGGAGCACTCAGACATTCCCTTTTGTAACACAGGAAGCTCCTACGATTAGACTCCCCAGATGAAGCAATGGGAACTGCCACCTGCCCTTTCATGATTCCCCATAGTCCTCCTCATCTCCCTGCAAGTCCTCTGGCTGGTCCAGCTCTTCCACATTAGACCCCTATTTATACAGTTTTAAGAACAGAATCTTGAGAGATTCACATAACTTGAAAGAAGCTGTCTGGTCTGAATGGTCCCAAGCAGTCCTGCTGATAAATAACAAGTACTGCTGAATGTGGTACAGGACAGCAGCTTCCAGTCTATACAACAAACTACAGGGAAAAAAAGGCAAAATAATAATCATCTATTTCAGTAGAGATCTAGGGCTGGATTCAGCAACACTCCAGGTAAGGGAACTAGCATAGAACTGATGTGTATCTTTAGGAAAAGCAGTGCATTTCTTTCAGAGACCAGAGTAGTGGGAAGAAATCCCCTCTTTCCTCCTATAGGAAGAAGCCGCAGGTACGTCCACAGGGTACCCACACTTCACATGGATTAATTACAGGTTCAGCCCTTTGTAAGCTCTCTCTGCCATCCTGTTGCTGAGGAAGTAGTGAGTCGTGTTTTCAAGGTGGCAAAAGCTCAAAGAGGGTGAGCTCAGTGAGCCTGGTCTATGTTTGTGAGGAGCAGAGAGGGTCCTGGGCAGACTTGCCTACCTATTCTGGGCTGCACTCAATGCTTTCACCTCTCTCCAAGGGAGCAGGGAAAGGTGACCCCCATTATATTTCAAATAGCAGTAGACCTACTTCCTAGTGGCATTCCCTACAGAAGACTTACACAACTCATGTTCCTTCATTGTACTATTTAACCTGATACCTCATTGGTCATGTTTGATATTTATAGAAGGACTGATCTTCATGTCAGTGCCTTCATGTAACCCAGTGACAACTCCACGGAAACCAGTGATGCTCCCTTTTTATAGAACCAAAATAATGAAAATTAGCATCAGTTTCTTCAAGTCTCCCTGCAGCAAAAGATACTGCTCATTAGCACCTCAGCAGTGTCCTTATAAACTGAGAATTGTTTTGGTAAATTACCAGATGTTAAAAATCTTGTCCTTTTTGTGAACTCGGTCATTAAAGCTCATTATAATATTAAAAATTGTGGCCACAGGTCAAAAAGACCCTTGCCCAGGTGAAGACACTTCCCATTGGCATGAGTAATAGTGGGAATAATGTGTCAGCAGTATTATAATTGTATGTAAATTACTAACTAATCATTGTAAAGCAGGTGGACTTGGAAAATCAACCCTAAAAGTTTTGTGCATAAATATAGCACAAAGAACGCTGTTTAGTGTGCACGCTAGGAGGAGGAATCTCCCATGCACTCATCGCTGCAATAAACCAATGTTGGCTTTCTAAACTATCATTTGGTTTAGAGAGTTTTCCTGGTTAGAACTTTTGGTGACACTAATAAGGAAGAAGCCATATTTCATCCTTAAAGAAGATAGACTGAGCCTTTTAAAATTTATCATGTGAATTTTCCCAGAAAGAACTTTACAAGTGTTTCAAGTTGAAAGGTTTCCTATAAATACAAAAATTGCCACATTCTTGAAGGGAACAACCAAGTTAGTGAAAATGTCTCACAATTAGGACTTGGCCTACTGCTTGTCAATGACACTGTGCTGCTAGAAGTTCCTCCATCAATGAACAGTTAGGAAAAAAAAAAAAAATTATTTTTCTAGCTTCTGCCCAACAACTCAGTTCCATCTGGAAGAGTCATTTGATAAATTTGATGCTAGCATGCTTCATTAAAATATGTTGCATATGTGACTTACCAAGTTATGTGCAACTTTTGCATTCAGGTTTTCCCTTGCAGCCTGAGTGTTTCTATGACAAACAAGCAAAAATCCTGAGCAATTTGGTAACAATGCAGAGGGTGTAGTTCTTAATTATTGTTTTACTTGTTTTTCTGATCTCAGTGAAGCTCTAAAATAAAACTAACAACTCACTCTCTTTTTCAGTTTAATTAACACACACATTAAAGTATCCACACACTTAAACTAGATTAATCTCTTCATCACCTCACCACAGTCAGGCCCTAAAAGAAAAGAGGACCTCTCAATACAGTATTTCCGAAATGCTGGCTCTGGAGGACTGACTTCAGGATAGGTACCAGAACCAAAGCAGGTTTCCATCTCCAAAAGCTCTGCTTCTGCTGCATATACTGCAACGTGCTCTAAGGAAGTTTTTTTTAACAATTGAGGGGTGGGGAAAAGAAAAGAGATATGTTTTAGTTTGCATTCTGGCATCTTCAGAAAAGAGCTCTGAAGACCATGCTAAATAAATACACAAACACAGACTCTAACAGTAAAATATATTCCCGTATCAAGCAGCTTAAGCTGAGGGTGGAGGAAAGGGATAGAGCAGATTAGCAGGGAAAACAGCACAGCAGCTCACCAGAATCACTTTTTTCCCTGCCATTCTTTCTTGCTAGTGTCCAAACTGTCCTTTGATTGTACACAATTGTGTGACCACAAAGCTGACTGACTTCTTAGCACTTCTGCCTTGGTTGTTGTTTGAGTGCAGGAAGGGGAAGGGAAGGCTGCTCCTTGCCCCCTCCACTCTTCTCCCCTGCTATTAACACTATTTCTGTCTATCAAAATCGCTTGGAGGTCATATCCGAGCAGCTGGTAGCCCACCAGCAGAGGGACATAAAGATAATCTATTTGCAAGTAGAAGGCAGAAAGACACGTATTAGAAGTGAGATGGAAAAAAGTTCCCAGCAAAATGTTTGTGAGAAATACTGAGTAGGAAATTAGTGACAACAACTAGAATATGCAAGGTCATTATAAACCTCAGCTGAGAGCATAGATCTGCTAATGAAAAGTACAGATGATACAATATTACGAGCCATTATCAATGCGTGAAGATTGAAATATCATGCAGAAATTACTACATAACCTCAAGGTCAGGGGTAATAGAGGCTGATTACATGAATTCATACAAGATGCAGAATAATGTAAATGTAAAAAATGCCTAGAACCTTTATAAGCTCACAGAGGATCATCTGGAAATGACAAGGGCATGTTAGCTGATGCCAGACACTCTACAGTACCATCAATGCAACGCAACCACGAAACAAAGCAAATCTCTCCTGTATACAGCACAAAATAGATTTTCTGAGAGAATTATTAACACCATTGTTGCAGACATTGGCTGCAGCAATTCTTGAATTCTGCCTACACTATTGCCCTGAACATGAAGATTAACTCAAGCTACGAAAGCTACAGTGAAAGGCCACTGGCATGCAGATAGGGTTAAATAAGGCTGGATCACTTGATCTGCTACACTGAGGGCTGAGGGAAAAAAGGTGACTCATGTCTATAAGTACATTGATTAGATACACACAAGTGAAAGAGAAGAGCTATTTGAGAGGGAAGATGAAGCATGCATTAAGAAATGGGCAAAATTGCCATGGATAAATGCAATTTCACCACAGAAGGGAATTTGTAAAACTGCACTGAGGGCTGTGTGTAAGCTCCTTGGTACAAGCAGAAAAGTTACAGCAGTCAGGTGAAGTCCCTGGTGGCTGGAAAAAATTGCCTCCATTTTTAAAATGGTAGAAAGGTCCACACTGGGACCAGAACTGTTTAATATCTTCATCAATGACACAAACAGTGGGATTGAGTACACCCTCAGCAAGTTTGCAGATGACACCAAGCTGAGTGGTGTGATAGATGCACCTGAGGGACAGGATGCCATCCAGAGGGATCTGGACAAGCTCGAGAAGTGGACTCATGTGAACTGTAGGGAGTTAAACAAGGCCAAACGCAAGGTCCTGAACCTGGTTTGGAGCAAGTCCCAGTATCAATACAGGCTGGGAGATTAAGACATTCAGAGCAGCCTTTCTGAGAAGGACTTGGGAGTATTGATGGATGAAAAGCTGGACATGGGCTGGCAATGCATGCTTGCAGCCCAGAAACCCAACCATATCCTGGGCTGCATCCAGGGAAACATGGCCAGCAGCTCAAGGGAGGTCATTCTGCTCCTGTACCCTGCTTTCGTGAGACCCCACCTGGAGTGCTGCTCTGGGGCCCTCAACATAAGGAGGATATCAACTGGTTGGAGCAAGTCCAGAGGAGGCCACAGAGATGATCAGAGGGCTGGAGCACCTCTCCTACGAAGACAGGCTGAGAGCACTGGGAGTTGCTCAGCCTGGAGAAGAGAAAGCTCTGGGGTGTTTACTACATCTTGCCAATGCAATTCAGTCATCTTCGTGTACTAACCCAGCTGCCTCCATCTCACGTTTCATGTCATATTTTTTATAGTCAGGTCTAAGGAAATTAATTCATAATTTTGCCTCTCAAAGCATCGTTTTTAATAGTGGAATAATTCCTCTGTATCAAAGTACAACCTGGATGAGAAACAAAATTCCAGTGCCTATCACAACATGTCACTGTCAGCTTTATTACTCTGTAGGCACCAGTGCTAGTGTCAGGCTTTTACATGACTGAAGTCAGATGTTCCTATATAACTGGCTTGCAATCTATAGCCTAGGCACAGGCAGTACCTTTCCAAGAGTTAAGAGAGGAAATTTAACATCATCTATACCCTGATTTGGCATCCCTCTCCAAAAAGAAAATCTTTATAAAAGAAGCTTTATAAATTCTTCAAACAGTATCAAAATAAAAGGGACAGGGTGGTGGTGGGGGTGGGTGGATCTTGCTTGAATAAAATCAATAACATACTATGGCAAGGGTTTTTCTCTCCCCACAAAAGAAACAGAAAATAGTTACCAGATTACTCCGGAATACTTGTCCCTTCCTATTGACTTGCTTCAGCATTGTTCTGAGTTATCTTACAAATAGGAGGCTGGCTGGTAAAAAAAAATGGCTGGTGAAAAAGAAAGGAAGAATATGTGAAATCTGTAATATCTCATCAGTGGTGATTATTCTTGTTTTAAGAATCCTTTGAAATCAAGCTCTGAGCGTTTATAAATTGGATTCTCCCCATTCGCCCTCATTCCTGCAAAGCAATTGTCAGTGATGAGTAGAGCCAGGATAAAAAGATCAAGTGAACAAACATTTGCTCGAAACTTTTCAAACTTAACTGCTTAAAATAAGTCTGTCACTGCACACCTAAGCAGAATACTCTCCAGAGGGACATATAGGTATATTGGTTTCCTGAGAAAACTGGACTTGCTCAACTCAGTCTCAGGAAATTGGTGAATTGCAGCCAAACTCAGAGCACATGGATATCATTAATTTATTAACATTTTTACCCATCATTTGTTACCAAGATGGATGGTTTATAAGGATGTTCAGAAACAATTGTCAGAGTTTGTCGGTTCAGCTGCTAGCTTCATGCACCTACAAAAGTTCATCCCTGTGCAGGGGGCTGCAGCCAAACTGTTTGCCTTCACCCAGCCAAGGTGGGACTGGTTTTCAAAGCCAGCCCATGAACTGGTCCATGGGCCTGCAGCAGACAGACCGAAGGGGGAACTGCACTCACAGAGGGACAGAGGAAGTCAAGAAACACTGAGGAGAAGATGTGTAAATTTGTCAGCCCAGAGCCCTGCTTCACCCAAATAGAGGCTGCAGTGGGAATGAGAGTTACAGGCCAAGTCAAATAAGGGTCTTCTGTATAGAAAAATATCTTGACACAAGCCAAAAGTTTCTCAGAACTGAGCTTTTTTCAACATTTTATAACAGAAAGTTGAAACTGTTGACATCACCAAAATTTTCCAGGCTGGAGGCTGACAAAAGAAAAAAATACAGTAAGAAACTGAATTTTCTGTCACAAAATCATGTGGACGAAGAAAGTTCCAAATGTTCAGTGTATGAAGGCAATTAGTTTGTTCTCAAATCTCCTTCACTTAATGAAATACTGAACATTCACTGTCATGTGAGGGTGCCAAGAAACCGCAGGGAATGTCATTTTAGTCTGAAATTAGGTAAAACACTTAGAAAGTTAAAGCAAGCAGGTTTATTCCTATAGGTCTTTGCCTAATTTCCATCTAGAGCCCTTCCTTGCTCTGCTTTGGTTTTCAAAATTTAATGAGACAATTTCCATGCTATCTATCACCTGCTGCGTTGCAACCTCTTAATTTGCATGAATAAATCTTGACACAGTCTGGAGCCTATGACTGTCTTAAGCAGCAAACTCACTCTGTTTATGAGAAGCTTTTTAGTTCAAACACCTCAGCTGATTGTAATAGTGCTTGCTGATTGCAAGTATCAGAGTACCACCATGGGAAAGAGGTAGAGCCTGAGTACTGTGGGGACTACAACTAATACACTAAGCCTTGCAATGTTCCAACATAGAAACAACAACAGGATGAAGTACTGCAAGGAGAAAGAAGTCACTACTGAAAGGAAGATTTCCACTTCCCACGTTCAGCAGAGACAACAGACCTGGCCATCTCCACTGTTCAAGTCTCAAGGACAATGGCAGATCTCCTGCAAACTACTGAATGGCAGGTTTTTGGCACATTCAAATCACTGTCTTCCATTTCTAACTGGCTGCTCATGGGTAATGTGTTTTCTGGATGGACCCCAGGTATATATTGCAGCTTTTCTCCAGTCCTGCCTATAGCCCTGTTGGCAGGATGGACATTGGGCCCATGTTGTAGCCTTACTTTTAGACCTATCGGTGGCATCATCTCCTTTTGCTCCTGACTGAGCTCCCTACTGTGTCTGGGACTGTTGATAGACCCTGTCACTAGCATCCAGCTATGCATGATGTGCACAGCCCCTGTGGTTGAAGGTGTGCCCTGTGCTGGGGTTGCCCTCTGCTCCTGGCTTGCATGCACTTAGGGAGCAGCTACTTCTTGCCGTTCAGCTTCAAAGCTTTGTATACATTGTCAGAGTAGCATATGTCCTGAGTTTGCATACACAACTAGTCTGACAGCATAGGCAAATTATATTTTGGGTGTTCAAACAGCCACTTAGAAATGTAAGACCGTCAGGGTTTAAACTAAAGGACTTGGGGGATGGGGTCAAAAATGGCAATGCTTATGCCATTGCACCCATCTGGGAAATACGTCGTGCCAACCAGAGCAGTATCAAAGATTCCTTAGCTGCCTCCCACAGTGAGAACCAGAAGGCCAACCATGTCAAAGATGTGTATGGCTATGGTGAATCCCCTTACACCCCTCCAGGGAAACCTACATTCCCAGTCCCCTCTCTGAAATGCCTGTACACCAACGCACACAGCATGGGGAATAAACAGGAAGAACTGGAGATCTGTGTGCAGTCACAGGGTCATGATCTCATTACAATTACAGAGACATGGTGGGATAGCTCGCCTTACTGGAATGCTGTCATGGATGGCTACACGCATTCCAGGAAAGACAGACCAGCGAGGTGAGGTGGTGGAGTTGCTCTTTATGTGAGAGAGCAACTGGAATGTATCAAGCTCTGCCAAAGGGTGGATGAAGAATGAGTTGAGATCTTATGGGTAAGAATCAATGGGCAGGCTAATATGGAGGACACTGTTTTGGGTGTTACTGTAGACCACCTGATTGGGAAGACGAAGTTGATAAGGCCTTCTGCAGACAGCTGGAAGTAGCCTCACACTAGCAGACCCTTGTTCTCATGGGAGGCTTCAACCACCCTGATATTTTTTGGAAGAACCATGCAGTTAGGAATGCACAGTCCAGGGGATCCCTGCAAAAGGTTGATGACAACTTTTTGACACAGGTGGTGGAGGAGCCAGCAAGAAGAGGGATGATGCTGGACCTTGTGCTCATAAGCAAAGAAGGACTAGTTGAGGATGTGAAAGCTGGGGACAGCCTTGGCTGTAGTGACCATGAGATGGAGGAGTTCAGGATCCTGCATGGAAGAATCAGGGTAATAACTAGGATTAAAACCCTGGGCTTCAGTAGAGTGAACTTTAGCCTCTCCAAAGACCTACTTGGAGGAACCCCATAGGTTAGGGCTCTAGAAAGTAGGGGGGCCCTAGAGAGATGGCTAATATTCAAGGGACACTTCCTGCAAGCTCAAGAGTGGGGCATCCCTATGAGTACAACATCAAGCAGAAGAGGCAGGAAACCTGCATGAATGAGCAGGGAGCTTCAGGAAAAAATCAAGTGGAAGAAGGAAGCTTAAAGAATGTGGGAAAAGGGAATGGTCACTTGGGAAGGATATAGGAATGTTCTCAGAGAATGCAGGGATGCAACGAGGAATGCTAAGGCTCACTTAGAATTAAATCTGGCAAGGTACATTAAGGACAAAAATAAGGGCTTCTACAAGTACA
>NW_010226069.1:0-42788 GCF_000690775.1 Eurypyga helias
CTTCCTCTGAATATCCTGCCTGATGTCCTCCGATATGAATTACTGTCACTTTTTCTGGTAAGTTTATTACTTCCAACAAATGAGCAATTAAGTTCTCATGAACTAATGCTTTTCCTCTAGAAGTTAACAAGCCTCTCTCTTCCCATAGCTTTCCAAATGCATGAGCCACCCCATATGTATATTTTGAAATTGTGAATATATTTACCATCTTCCCCAGATATAATTCACATGCTCTTACCAAAGCGTGTAATTCTGCTGTCAGTGCTGACCACATAGAAGGTAGTCTTCCCCCTTCCTGCAATTCCCTTCCTTTTACTATAGCATAGCCTGTGACCCGTTTTCCTTCTAACTGTTCATGAAGATCAATCGATAAACACGTTTTCCCCATTCGTCTAAGGGGTATCCCGCAATTCCTCCCTAGCTCAGGTTTGAAGATCTATCACTTGAATGCAGTCATGAATTTCATTCAGTTGTCCCTTTTTCGGACCATTTAGGCAGGAGGCTGGATTGAAACCTTCCCCACTGCTTATTTCCAAATCTTCTTGTTCCATTAGGCAAGTTTCATATTGCAATAACCTGGCACTGGTCATCCATTTAGAAGCTCTCTCAGTTAGTAATGCCTTAATCTGGTGTGAGATTTTAACGGTCAGGAATCTCCCTGTTGTTAGTTTCCGGGCTTCAGCTACCACTACAGCAGTGGCTGCACAGTTCTGTAAACACTAGGGCCATCTCCTCACCACTGGGTCTAACATTTTAGAAAAATAGGCTACAGGCCTTCTATTACCCCATGTTCTTGTACTAAAACCCCTTTAGCATGCCCCTGCTTAACGTCTACAAATAGTTCAAATTCTTTTCCCACATCTGGTAGAGCCCAGGCTGGGGCTTTAGTTAATCTAGCTTTCAGTGCTTGAAAGCTCTGTTTCCATCCAGGTATCAGGGTTTTCCTGTGTCAGAAAGTCATATAATGCCTTAGCTTGTATAGAAAAGTCCACTATCCAGGTTCTACAATATCCTACTAGTCCCAAAAATTGTCACAACTCTCTTTTTGTTTTAGGCAGAGGGACTTCTGAGATCCCCTTAACTCTTTCTGGGTCAATACATTGTAGACCTTCAGTCAGAATTTGTCCTAAATATTTAACTTTCTTTTCTACCATTTGTGCTTTCTTTTCTGACACTTTGAGTCCCTTTATGGTGAGAAAATTGAGTAAATTTAGCATATTTTCCTCTACCATTTCTTCGCTTTCCCCTGCTAAAAGCAAATCATCTACGTATTGTAGTAATCTCACTCCTGAGAATGGAGTGAATTCTCTTAATATTTCTTGTAAGGCTTGTCCAAACAGGACTGGGGCCTCAGTGTATCCCTGGAGAAGGACTGTCCATGTCGACTGCTGTTTTACTATCATCTTCCCTTTTTCCTCCTGTTCAAAAGCAAAATATTGCTTACTGTCCTCTGTAAGCGGTCACCCCCAAAATGCATCTTTTAAGTCTAGCAGGGAATAATAATGGTGTGATGAGGGGATTTGACTTAAAATGGTATATGGATCTGGGACTCTGGAGTGTCTTGTTTTAATAATCTTATTTATTACTCTTATAGGTCCTGCACCATCCTATAGGTTCCATCTGGTTTCTTGACTGGCAGGATGGGAGTATTATAGGGAGACATACATGGTTCTGAAAGACCTGCCTTTAATAAAGACTTAGTAATGGGCTGCAGTCCCTTTCTTCCCTCCCTTGAAATAGGATACTGTTTTCTGGAGACTACTTGGTCTAGAGACCAGACTGTTTCAAAGTAATTTGAAGGGGGTCCATATCTAATTTTCCATATTCCCCTGCGACTGCCCACCTGCCCACACTTCTGGATTTATTTTGGCACAAGCTTTATCAGATAATTTGCACAAGGTCACAACAGTATTTGCTTCCTCGTCACCCTTTATGATATTAATTTGCATCCCCAATTTAGCCATTAAGTCCCTTCCCAATAGATTACAGTCACAATTGGAGGTAAATAAAAATTCGTGCATTTCAAATTTATCTCCCACATCTATTAATAGCGGTTGGATGAGATGTACCCATTCATCTTTCCCACTCACCCCTTGTATGATTAAAGATGCTTTTGACAACTGCCCCCCTTTTGGCACAAAACTTAAAGTAGACCGAGAGGCTCTGGTATCTGAAGTGTACCTCCTCTCGATTTGGACCCACCCTACAGGTTATCAAGGGCTCCAGTGCAGTAGGTCTCCGGAATAATGGGAGCCCCTGACACCCCTAACAATTCATTTCCATTATCCTTTGGAATTCCTCTTCATGGGCCTCTTCTGTTCTTTGTAGACACTCATTTTTCCAGTGTCCTTCCTTCTTACACACTGCACACTGATTTTGTCCCGACCTTATTCCGGGTATTTGTTTTGTTAGGTGAGGGGGTGGTATGCCTTGACCTCGTCCTCCTCTTCCACCATTGGGGTGGGCGTTGTAGAAACTGAGCCATCACCTTTGCTTTTGTTTTGACCTTCGCTTCATCCCTCCTCACATAAACTTGCTGTGCCGTTCTCATTAATTCTTCCAGAGTCCTATTCTGCCATTCTTCATCTTTCTGTATCCTTTTTCTTCTATCTGGCCAGGACTCGGTGACAAACTGAAGTCTCAGCAATATCTCAAAGGCTGGTCCCTCAGGGTCCAATCCACCCTGCTTTCTCAGGACGTCCCTGGCTCGTTCTAACCAATTGGCAGGACTTTCCTCTTCCTCTTGCTCAAGAGCCATAGCCTTTGACATATTGTTTGTTCTTGGAACTGCCATCTTTATTGCTCTTATTATATAGGCTTGATAATCTCTTAGTCGGGTTAAGATGGCCTGATTATCTGGATCCCAATCAGGATCTACTTGAGGAATAGCATCCTCTATCACTGGGGCAATTTGCCCACCCCCTCCCGCCTGTGGGTGCTCATCTTCCCATACCTGACGAGCTTTTTGTGGGATCATTCTTTTCTCCTGAGGTCCAAACAAAATCCCCAAAGTGAAATACCAGTCTTTCCAAGTGTAATCAGCATTTCCCAAATATTCATCTCTTTTCTCCCCTACCCCAATAGGGTCATCCAGGTAAGGGAGTAATTCCTTTTTTAAGCCCCTGCTGTCTTGGATCATCAAAGGTACAATAATGAACCCAAGCCCCCCACCTTGTGCCCCCAGAGGAACCTGTCTCTGGTGAATTCTTTCAAACTGTGGTCCATTTCTTGGAGAGGCCTCATATTGGGTTCCACTTCTGGTTTTAGACAGGGATATTCTATCTAAACTATCCCCCTCTTTGCTATTATCACCTGGAGGAGCAGTTGGACTCGTATCATCAAAGGTACAATAATGAACCCAAGCCCCCCACCTTGTGCCCCCAGAGGAACCTGTCTCTGGTGAATTCTTTCAAACTGTGGTCCATTTCTTGGAGAGGCCTCATATTGGGTTCCACTTCTGGTTTTAGACAGGGATATTCTATCTAAACTATCCCCCTCTTTGCTATTATCACCTGGAGGAGCAGTTGGACTCGTATGGGGATTTGGTAAGCGAAGGTATATTAAAGACCCCACTCCTCCAGATGCTCCCCTTTCTTGATTAACTGAACCAGGAGGTGGCTATGAGTAGGATGGGGTAGATACTGGAGAGCATCCCATCCTTCTTTTGTTTTCTAGTCTTCTTTATCTTTTTCTTTTGGCACATATAATCCTACTCTTTTCATTACCTTATTCCTAGATGCCCTCCCTCTTAACCACATATCACCGTATTCAACATAATTTAGTTTGATTAATTTTAGCCACATCCTACCACATTCTTGTTCCATTAATCCCTTCTGGTGGTCTGTCAAATACAAACACAGATACTGACACAAAGATATGTCATTACTGCCCAGGAGAGGCCATCTATAGCCTTTTTCTAAGTAATTTTCTGGCCACGTAAACTAACAGTATTTTACCATAACCTCCTTCGTTATCTTTGGAAGAGTTCTAAAATCCTCCCAGTGTTTTAGCATCTGACCTAAAGGACTGTAAGGTGGTATTGTCAGACTCTCTCCCTCTCTGTTTCTCCTTTTCTCTTTACTCTTATTATTTCCCATTTATAAATTCAATAGTTTTAAGAAATTTGGCAGAAAGTAAACCCCCTTGCATTCCAGCTTATCATCAGATATCAAAGGGGCTGGGGGTGGCTGGGCTTAAATTCTGAGTGATATCCAATTAATATACAAAAATCAGTAAAATTAACCTAGATTTATACATCAGAGGAATAATCAAGACCCTATAATCATGTTCCAGTATAGCAAAGCATAAATTCCAAAGGACCAAATTATCACAGACCAGATGGAGAGCCAAATCCCTTTCAACCCAGGCATTATCCAGACCTCCCAGATAACTATCTGGAGGGGATTCAAGCTCCTAAGATACTTCTTTAGCCCAGACCTGCACAGCTTCTTGCTGCTTCTGGTGGGACAGCAACCAGAAAACAAAAACCTTTGTTTACATGCCCGTTGCCTGTTACCAAGACCAATATTTTCAGGCCCACTGCCTATTACCAAACCTGCAAGGTAATGTCCTCCCTTATACCAAACGGGCAGAGTGACCAGCCTACAGGTCTCCACTCTCCAGCTTACCATCTGGTGTGGTTCTTTTCAGCCCCCTTGGGCGTCCCCAAGAACCTTCCCTTTATTTTCAGGCCCACTGCCTGTTTACTTACCCTTTTCCCTCTGGTCAACCCTCACGGATGCCCCTGGTCCATTACTTGTCTGTCTCTGAACAGTCACGGGTACCCAATCACTCATCCAGGACTGGTGGATGTCAAAGGGGAGATGATCACCCAAATATCAGTGAGGCGAACCATCAGCCCTATCCATTGCCCACCATCCCTGGAAGGTGGAAGGATCCTGGATGAGTCCCCATTTGTATGGAAGATCACAATACCAGGAGTCAGTGTTCACAAAGGAGACAGAGGAGTCCTGTAAAAAAATAATAATAAAACTTTATCTGAACAAAGGGAGAGGCCACGGGACATATTCCTGTGGGATGTCTCAACCTACAGAAGGATGCAGTCCCCTTTTATCCTACTTTTCCCGACCGCAAGAGACCCTCCTTGTTTCCCCATTGGCCGAGGTACTCTGAGTGTACAGACTTCCTGATCACCTAAGACATTCAAGACGAGATGTTAATTTGACACATTCAAGATATTCATGTCATTTAGATATTCCAGGTATTCAGGTGGTTTAACATATTCAAAGGATCATGTAATTTAAATATTCCAGATATTCAGGAAGTTATCACATTTAACACATTCAGGGGTGTCGTGGTTTAACTCCGGCTAGCAAAATACCACGAAGCCACGAATAGCCACGAATAATGTCAATTAGACATTCCAGATATTCAGGTAGTTTATATATTCGAGAGACCATGTAGTTTCGATATTCTTTCTTATCTTAAGTCTGAGTTCACACAGGCTTCTTTTGTTCCTTGTCTTGAGCCTGGGTGTGCACAGGCTTCTTTTGTAAAGACACAAACCTAGTGTTTCTATCAGCAGGAAAACCAAAATTAGTGAATAGACATAGGAAGTACCAAAAACAAGCCTTAAAAAGCTTTGCTATATACATAAATAACAAAGCATCCATAAAATAAGGGGAAGGATGGAAAGAAAAAATCCTTCAATCTGGCTTGAAGTGGGATGGGGGCAGATATTTTCTCTGGGGACAGACATTTGCAGCTTTTAAATCCTGTGCTGATTGCAGACTCAGTGTGACATTTCCACTCCTCATAAACTCCTGTGAAAATGTTTCCACTCAGCCTAATGACACTTGCCATGCTTCCTCTTCACCCTCAGTCTTCAGCTGCTGCCTTGTATGGGAACTAACGAGATAACTGGCCACCTTTCCTATGCATGTTTTTAGAGGAAAGCTTAAGCACCTGAAGCAATTGAATACACGGAGCATCTTTGCATGGCTCAGAGGCACCTGAGAGGAGTGTATTTATATGGGCTGGAATTGTTTATCCGTGTACCTGAGGGACCCAAATATCAGCTTGTATTTTGTATTGGGATACATGGGGAGGAGTACTGTGCGTTCTCTCCACTTTGTTTTGCTGCTTCCATTTGCCTTCCCAAACCCACCTCTGTGAGCTTCCACGGGACAGTGTAATAAAGGGCATGTTACTGCCAGAGGACTTCTCCCAAGCACACATCTCAAACACAGCGTGTTTAAGGGCTTATGGCAAGTCAGCTACACCTTTGGTGAAACAAGGGGGTTTTGTTTCTGCCAGCCTTGCCTCTTCTGGTAGGTAGGGACCAGGCAGGAAGGTGGGTGGAGCCTTGTGAAACTGCTGGGAAGGAGCCAGGGAAAAGCAGTAGAATTTTTGTTTGTTATTGCTCTAAATCACCTTTTGCAGCTCCAGAGAGACTCCTTGGAAGATTACTTCATGGACGTGACTGTATTTGTTTGAAAACTCTCCCAGTGAGAGATAATTGTTTCCGCAGCCTGGTAAAGGCAATGTAAATTAATCAAGCATATCATTACTTAATCCTTAATAGATGCCGGTGCAGAGGAAAGAAAAAAAAAAAAACCACCACCCAAACTCTTAAATCACTGTAGTCATGACACAAGATTACAAAAGTGCCCCATACTGCAGCTAATTAGATATGGCAGTGGATCAGTGCTAATGAATTTAATTTCTTCCTTCTTCCAAATGAAGATACAAAGAAAAAAAAGCAAGGCAGGGGTGTGGGGAAGATGTATTCCAGTTATTGTTGATTCCTGAGGTGTATTCCTCCAACACCAGCATAAAAGATTACTTATTATTCTTAATTATACTTTTCAGAAATCTGTTTAAACTCTTCTGAATTCTTAAGGAGATGGGAAGGTTGCAAGTTCAACTTGAGGACATTGCAATTGAGTCAATACCTATTTCAAGCCCCAAATCCAGTCTATCCACACAGAAGAATAGAACCTCTATGGATCTAAACTGACAAACACATGGTTCTATATGAAGCTCATCTACAAAGGTACCAACATGCCTTGCACTCTACATTGGCAATTCTAACCAGAGTTCTGATACGAAATCTTTATGAAAACGACCAGGAGGCTGGTAAGAATTTTTATCAGGCCATTCAGGTGCTGTGCAGATACTTTGGAATGATCTGTATTAGTGGGGTACATTAAATAACAGAAGACGGAAGGGAATACTAAAACACACCCCATCTTATATGCACACCGTTCATCCAGATGGATGACACCGTGCCAGAAGTAGAGAGCTAATCTTGAATCACAGGCAGACTAAAAGCTTCCCTCACAATTAAATGAGAAAAGAAGTTTCTTTTAATTAAGCCATCCTTGGCACTGATCAATGTGAGCTTATGGCTTACACATCCCCTTTTTCCTCAATAATTGGGAGACAAGAGAAGCTGCTGCCAGGACAGACAGTCATATCTTATCAAATGACCTGTGTTTGGGATTGACCTTTTCCAGTTGGTGTCCACGTTTACTGCTGGCCATCTGAATTTGTAATGAGCGATAGTCATATTCCACATCCTGGAATGAGAAGCTGGGGCTATGGTCCTGAAGAGCCATGCCTACCAGACGCATATCTGAGATACAGTGAAACCTGGGGCAAAAGTGAAATGGAATAAGAGGGCAAAGTTAAAATCCTTTAAGATCCTTGACTTGGGTTACTTGGACACTACTGAGAATCCTTCCAAATATATGTTCCCTTTCTCCCCTTCCTTTATTCCCCAGTGCTGACCTGTTCTGCTAGTGATGACCCTTTCCAAAGGCATGGGTATATCGTATTAATCCCTTCCTCCATTCTTCTTCAGGGAAGTCTCAGTTCAAACATGACAAAGAAAACATGTGTTAGAGCCTCCTGAGGATAAGTGCCAGGAAACCCTGTTTTCCCCAGTGGAAAAAAAAAAAAAACCCAGAGCTTTCATAAGGATCTGCACATCTTCAGATCAGGCTGCATAGGAAAACATAAGGTTTACGTTCGGGCAATCTTCATTTTCGCTCCCCTCTACCACCATCAGTTTGGAATGAGGGCGAGGGGGGGAGTTGTTTTCTTTTCCCTCCTTTTAACACAAATAGGTCAGCGAACTTCACAGCTTGAAACCTTGACAGAACCATCTGTTCTTCATTAAAAGCCATTAATGACAATGATAATGGCACTAATTAGGCCAGGCGAAAACATACACACGCTTCAACAGCTCCAGAGCTACAGGCAATCAAAAGTCCAAATTGAACCAGCTGCTGAATGGTATTGATGAGTACTAACACCCATCTACCCCCTCGTCCCAAAGTACAGGGACATGCAATCAGCATCCAGCTGGACACATGGTGCAGGTGCTTCTGATACACACATAGGTCAGGGTCTTTTGCCTTTGTTTCCATTGTTCTTCCATCATTTCCTGTTTGTTGTGTGTTAAGAACAATTGGGAAACACCACCACAGTCTGTGAGCATGTGTATTCCATCACCATCTGCCAGTTTTAGTTCTCTTATGGGTAGAAATGAGTATGCACGCAGGGCTTGAAGCAGTACATCACTGTGTTACACCTAGAAACTACTCCCAGAAAATGGTGTTGACTTGCTGCTTCCTCCAAAACTGACTTCTGGAATTCACTTTTATTCCCTGCCTTGGTTTCCAAGTCCCTAAAAGTAAAGATGGCACAGCCACCTGTCAGAGCTTCTTCAGAAAGGTTAGCGCTACGAAATTCCTCAGTGTGAACCACATCTGGAATCCAGAGTTTCCATTTAATATAACAGCTAAATCGCAATAATTAAATTATCAACAGCCTCCAAAAGACTGATCCATAGAAGCCATTGCAGTAAGGCCTGCTGGACCAACTGGGGGACTTGCATGTGGAAAATTGGAAATCTAGACCTGCCTCTGGTCTCAGTTTCCTCTGTAACCATAGCCAGGTCTCTTTCCTGCTCTTACCTTTGGGAATAAACATCTGTGACAGAGGGATGATGAAACTGACCTCCATCGTAAAGTGTTTTGAGATATATTCAAAGCCAGTATTTTATAGTAAGAGTCCAGTGACAGAACTCTTGGGGAGTATATCCAAGCACACTCTCCTAACAGACCTGTAGTGTATGTATACTTAAGGTATAACGCTCAGGTATGCGTAGTAGTGAACGAGGAACGCACTTGTGACATAACCATCCACGCAGCATGCTATGCGTTCAGAGTCAGCGTAGTTGCCGAGACCCTTCACGTGACCGTTACTAGGGATGCAGAAGTGGCAGAGAGAATAAGCCAGAGCAGCGCTGCTATGCAACTGGTGGGAAACCAGGTTTTTCAAACTGGGCTAAGCCCAGGCAATCAAGACTAGGTTTTAAAATGAATTCAAGATGTGGAACAACCAAGTGACTTGATGGGGCTTTGAGCTGGAACTGAGAGGAGACCCACTCACGCTCCTGTAGTGTGTCTTTCTCAGAGGTGACTGTTTCAGACCTGACTACACTAACTCTTTGCTAATACCAAAAGCTTGAGTAAGGTCCCAAGCCTTATGGTCCACCGAGACAAACCAGCTTTTGGCCACATCCTCACCTTCACATCTTAGTTTGTCAAGGGAGCAGGATATTGTTACCCGTTTGTAACGAACTAACAACTCCAAAGAGAGGAATAGAAAGCAATGGCCAGGAGACTCCAGTGAATGTTTAGCATAAAGGACAGAGACTTCTTGGACCAATAAAGATACTGAGAACAAATCTGATAACGTCCCAGCCGTGAAGACAAGAACCACCTAGTCCACCGCTTTAAAAGATTAGAAAGGTCTTCCATTTCTTGTATTACCATTCACCTTACACTCCAGGGGTTATCATCTCACCTGAACCATCTTTCTCTGATAGAGGCCATTTCTTCAGCTTTTGTTGCTTAGGCTGTAGTCTCACAGCCTGCAGACTGGAAATTTTAAATAGGCTAATCCCTTCCCACCATTCTTCCTAGATCATAACATTATATCAGCCAGGCTCCCAACCCTCTCTTCTCGATTTCAGAGAATGAATAACTGGATCAGAAGTGGTTTCTTGATATTATGGTATCTGATAAGCAACATTAGAAAGCCATAAAACATCACCTAGCTGGTTTGCAGAAATATCTACTAATGAGACACCTCTCATGTATAACAGGCTGGTGTACAAAAAACACCAACTGTGGGACACATGCGTTGGCGCAGCTATAAGAAAAGCAGGCAATTTCGAAAGCAATACACAGCTACATTCCTTCTGCTTTATAGAAAGTAAAGTTTTGGTTTGTTTTTACAGTGAACTTTATTCTTTTTGAACGCAAAGTGCAGCATAAACCATGAGAACACAGTGGGCACAGAGACTATTGGCGCTGGAGGACAACACTGCACGAACTTTTCACACAGCTGAGTACAACATGTATCACCTAGAATCATGCCTGCTTAAATGTGAAGTGAATTAGAAAGCTTAAATAAAATTGATACCTTGGTTTGAAAATCTTCATGTTCTGACCTCTGGCCAATGCAAAATAGAATATTTGCCTTTTTTTTAATCATTCTTTTAGAAGGCAGGAGCGAGGCAGTGTCACAGTATCTATGTTTTAACAGCCTGGGCTTCCCAAGACGTATCAGTGTAATTTATTCCAGTGGTAATTTTGTATGCCCTGTGCTTTTTTGAAAGACACATCCATAAGCCTCCTGAATCCTTTTTCACCATACACCACTGCCCCCGCCCCCTCTCAGCCCTGCCCCAAGCCACAGCAATCATTCTTTACAGTCAGATGTTAATAAAATGGTGTCCCTCTCTAAAAGCAACTCATTACCCAAGCAAGTTGAAGGAGGTTATCAGGAAGGCGGTATTACTGCACAGTGACCTGTGAAGGTTATTACTCCAAGACGGGAGATCGTGAGGAGGGAGCACATGAGGAGGTGCCTGTGGCAGAGCAGAGTCCTGTCACTACGCAGCCAACACCTGCTTTTAAACAGTTTTGTTCCTCAATTCCCTTTGTTCCCCAGAGGGTTGGGATGAAGCGACCTGCCTGTCTCTAAGGGGCTAATTCCTCATGGGCAGCGAAAGGCGAGGTGCCTGAGCAGACAGACTGGCAGCACCGTGCTGACGACATCCGTTACGGGAGAGGCAGGGAACACCCGTGTGGTGGGTCAAACAGGCTAAAAAGAGAGCTCAGTGACTAGGCCACGAACCATCCCCGACTTTGGCCATGAAAGGAAGCAATCCCAGTTCCATCCCTGCAGGGATGGGGTCCAGTCATGAAAGGCACAGCCTGGCTTAGGAGGAGGCCTGCACGAGTTGGGGCTGCTGAAGGCTGGTGAAGAGGGCATGGTTATTCTGGGCCAGAGGAACGGCCAAAGGGCAGGCCACGCACAGCTTGCAGCGATGAACTCTTCCCCTGGCCCTGCGATCCGACGTTGGGAGCACACAGAGAAACGGACAGGGAACAGGACTTACTGCTCTCACGGGACAACAGAGATATCGGACAAGGAAGTGCTGAGGAGTGAGCCCTTGATCCCACAGTCAGTTAACACTGCATTTAGGGTTTTCAAACAACAAATCTAGTCAAAACATGTTAGCAAATTCAGACAAGCTGACTAATTATGATGTTATAAAGAATGTGTATTTTTTTCCCCCCCAATAAATTCACTAAAAGATTCCACACAGTTGAACTTAGGTCTCAGTTTATCAAATACCTCCTCTCTCCCATTCCTTTTCTCTTTTTTTTTTGCCTAGACCGCAAGCCTTTCAGAACAAAAGCCGTCTCTTCTCAGCCTTCTCCACAGCACTGCACGCATCCACCGCACTTAACCCGGAGGGGTCCTGATTCTGAGAAGAGTCCCCAGGCACCTCTCTAATTGAAGTAACTTTGTTAAGCCACAGAAATTAAAAGGGAAAAAAAATAGCTCCCATTCATCTCAGAGGTTTGAACCAGATGAAAGTACAGACCGGAAAGATCAGGTGTTAAGATTCCTGTGGCAGAATGGATTCACTGATCGCCCCTTGCCATTTTTACGGTATAAGTTTCCAAAACAACACATATTCAAAGTTCATGTTTTAACAGGAAAAGTATGCATAGGAAACATCGCGTGAGCAGAGGATTCCTTTCAAGCATATAGGAAAGGGGTGACCCTGTGACACTGGCCATGGTTCCCCTAAGCTCAGTTGGCGTTTGGGAACAGCTCACCCAGGGTATGCCTCCATGCGAGTACAGCTGCCAGATGTTGAGCTCATTTTTACCTGTACTCTGGGACAACCCAAAATACCTGGTAACGGCATTAGCACAGCACTGAGCTTGAATTAATTACCCAAATACTGGCTTTTGGTTGGCAATACAGGAAACCTGAATTTTTGATTCCTCATAGCAGGTTAGTAGTGGCACAGCTGCATAACGCAAAATACCGCTATAATACCACTCTGCTGGTTCACATTTTATACGCCGAGACCCAGCAGGGTAGGAGGCATGAACTACTCAGTGGGGAACCCCAGATTTAGGCTCATAGCTGGCTAACGGAGACATTCATTCAGCTTAGAACACAGGCAGCGTGTACTCATTTTAGTCCTAATGCTCTACAGATATTCCCCGAAGTAGCAAATGGCCTATCCTGCTTCTATAGGAAAACTTTCCTCCTCCTGGTGGGACAGAGTAACCATCCTTTCGGAGTTTAATGAAAACTAAGAAGGGAAGGCTCCTGGCAGGAGAATGGACTACAAAGTCTAACCTACTGTAATGGGTTAATGCTGTCCTGGAAAAGATGCTGGGCTGAGCTTTCAGCCCCTTTCCTCTTAAACATCTAGGACAGCGTTGAAAAATGCATGTGCCACCATCGCTGAGAAATGGACTTCTTTCCATTCCTCTTCCATTTGCTGCGTAAACAGGCCAATCGCAGGGTCAGCAGCCATGGCCATTTCTGAATCAATATTTATCAAGCCCTTCTCCAACTGCTATTTCATGCCTCATTGGTCAGAGAGCATCCTCTCCAAGTGAGCCAGAAAATCCTGACCTTGCAAACGACAGAGGAGCTGCTTGAGGATGGCAAAGTAGAGCAGCTCCTCTAGCTTAAAAAAAAAAAAAAAACCCAAAACAAAACAAACCACATTAAAAAAAAACTAAAATCACCATTCACGTGAGTGTCCTCATGGCATTACACATTCTTCTTCTACCCCTTTCCTTTCTCCCATCCCTTCCTTCTGCAGCAAACCCTGAAGCTAAAGCTTCATTTAAAAGCCCTAAACAAACAGCTTGTTCATTAGCAAAAATCAAGCTACATGTAAAGGACATTAAAAGCCATGGATTAAAAGCAAGGGAATTTGTTTTGGGGTTTTTTGTCTGTACTTTTAATGACATCGAAGATTGATTTCTTCCTGCCCCTCCCCTAGGCATAGGGAGTTCACAATTATTCCATCAAACAAAACCAACAGCAACAATTACGGGGAGCAGACTGACAGAAAGGTATTTGGGGGCACAAAGATGCTATCCTTCGTGCACTCCACAGAGGAGACTACAGAGGGCAGAGAAACCCAAGAGGGGTCAAGAGCTGCAAGATCACCTCTGAAAAACAGACAGCCAAAACCAACCAACAGCTCAGGGACATTTGAAAGGAAAACCATTGCCCTTCCTATCCAGAGAAAATAACTTGTTACAAACACAAATATGTCTGTGATCCTTTGAAGAGATGAAGATGAGTGAGTTACCAGCACACCCTCTGAAGGCTGTGGATTGCCTCCAGGATCCATTCAGGCACATTAGCACTAACTGCATGCACACTTTATTTCAGAAGGATTCACAGTGTCACACAACCTGGTACCACGGCTGTCCCTGTGCTGCAGACTGACATGCCTGAGGTGTTCTGGGAAAATACATGCGTACCTGAACACCCCATCAAAATAAACACCGAAGGGTGAAGGTGAGCAATTGTTGCTGCCAGAAAGAGACTGAAAACAAACACAAACAAAGTGCAAATGGGAAAGATCAGAGAAGAATCATTGCTCTTTTTTTTTTTCCTCCCCTCAAGAAAAAGAGAATGACTCCAAGCACAAAAGGAAATTGGGTCTTTGAGTTTCCTCTGAGTCCCAGGCTAAGCAGAGAATTTCTGGATCTTTGACCACTGCAGTGTAGATGCTTCAGGCCTTCTCTGTTCAAGTCCATTATTCAAAACAAAACAACAAATAATAGGGATGATTTCTGTGCACATTTTCCTCCCATTAATCCCCTTTATTCATCTGGGAACACTTCTCACAGAACAGTTTCTCTCTTTACTATTTCTCCCCAGTCTTTGGCTTATAAGCTAATATAAAGCTTCTCCTTTCATTTTAATTATTTTTTGTAGGGTCTAGCAATAACCTACTTTGTTCTTTCCACTTTCATATACAGGTCCCCCCAGTTCTTCAGCCTCTCTGACTCTTTTCTGAGATCTACTCAAAAGATCACATCACCCCATTTCAAATATTACACTGCACTCGGCATCTGAAACTCTCTCTCCTCCTTCAGAGAGTTCTCTTGTTCAGGGGGTTTTGCCATGGGACACCACTTGGATATCAGCTCCAAATTACATAAAGTGATAAGGTTTATCACCGCCTTGATCCCTGGGAAGACACTGCTGTCTGTGCACACCACAAAGGCGTTTTATTCCCAAGGAGGCTGAGCTGACCTCCCTCAACCTTTTTTGTACGAGTTCTCGTGGTTTAGGCCCAGCCGGCAACTAAGCGCCACGCAGCCGCTAGCTCTCTCTTTCCCCGATTGGATGGGGAGGAGAAAATTCAAAAAAAGGCTCGTAGGTTGAGACAAGGACAGGGAGGGATCACTCACCAGTTATGGTCATGGGCAAAACAGACTCCCCTTGGGGGAAAAAATAATTTTGTTACAAATCAAAATGAAGTAGGATAGTGAGAGATAAAACTAAATCTTAAAAACACCTTCCCTACCACCCCTCCCATTTTCCCAGGCTCAACTTTGCTCCCAGTTTCTTTACCCCCCTCCTACCAAAACACCACCACACAAACCCAATATACAGGTTTATTTCTGCAGTTAAAGCATGTTTCATACAATTTCCCATTTAAATTCTGCTGTATCAAATTCTGTCCAGATTTTTGGTTGCCTCTGTAATTATCTGGTACTCACAACACTTTCCACATTAGCAGCATCAGTGAACTAATGGGCTATTTGTTATTTCCCAGATCATTAGTCAAGGCTTTAGACAGAACAAGCCCTTCAGCAATACTCATCTCTGCCCAGGACACTGTTCCTCAGCTTCATTGCTGCCATTTACCGTTTCCTTACATATGCAGCCCTCCTGCTCACTCACAGACCATGTGATAGCACTTTTGTGTATACCAATGCAAATCCATTTTTCATCACTTCCACTGGCTACAAAAATGTTTTAACGGAATTCCACGTGTTCGGGATTCTTTCTTTCTGCATTTCTGCCAGCAAATCAATTAGCACCACGTTTTCCCTGAGATATATATATGTGCCACAAACATAGCAGTTACTACAGTGGAAAAAGTAATAATAAAAAATTCTTATTTCATAAACAGTGGGATGGAGGAAACTGTTTCCTGTGCATTATCTCCTGTTACATTTTCATCTGCATGTCCTAAACCTGACTTGGTAGTTTCAGGCTCCTGTGCCTTTGCTTCTTTTACAGGGGGCATGCCAGAAAAGGCAGGATGCTCCGTGGCCAGTCTGGACCCGCAGGGCTACTGAACAGCATGCCAGTAGGCATGTGTTAACTGGCCAGCTAGCTCCTACCAGACATGAGCAGAAATAGCTGAGATCTTCACCCAGCAGAGGCACTAACAGATGCCTACTTCTCTCCTACTCAGCCACCAGTTCCCATAAACTAAACTTATCAAGCCCCGGTGTGTCTCCTGTACTGTGACGTTGGTTTCAAAATGACCTGTGGGTTCAAAAGTTATTAGAGAAGGTCTGCTGGGTATCAGGATTCCACAAACCCCATACCTAAAAGAACCAGCCTAAACACGTATTTGCATTGGTCTGCACATGTGCACGCTTGCAGCAACAGGCTCAGGAAAAGCAGTCCCTGCAGTCAAGCTCTGTGCAAGGTAAGGGATTGAAGTTTGAAACTCCAATGGATAAAGAATATATTTTACAAAAGGGGAATGTTTGGTGAGGTGGTATGAAAAGACCTTATTTGGGCTTCACAGCCTAACAGTCACTGGCAAATCCAAAAGCTGCAAAGGTTGAACCTCCACAGAAGCCGTGAGGGGGACTTGGTCATGGTAACAGGAGAGGTAAAGAGGGAAATATTTGCACAGAGATTACCCTCCCTCAGGCACATACTTCCAGAGACCCTGGGCAACTACCTCAGTAGTCTGTGCTGTATTTTCTCATCTGTCAAACAGGAGAAACCATTTCAAGCAGACATCAGGTTGCTTAGTGTGTTAGTGCTTATAGACTGCTTTGAGATACACTGATGAGGGTAAAAAAGCCAAAAACTTGGGCAGGGTAAGCGGGTTGAGGATCAAATTTTGAGGCATCAATTTTAAAGGTGTTCTTCAGAGTTCTGTACAATATATTTATCAACCATCTGGATGCAGGAGTTGAAGGACCATTAGCAAGGTTGCTGATGATATCACACTGGGAGGTGCTGTTGACTCTCTTGAGGGACAAGATGCCTTGCAGAGGGATCTAGATAGATTGGAGCACTGGGCTATGATTAATGGGATGAAATTTAACAAGTCCCAGTGCTGGATTCTGCACCTAGGGTGGAGTAATGCCAGGCACAAGTATTAACTGGGAGAGGAGTGGCTGGAGAGCAGCCCTGCAGGAAAGGATCTGGGGGTGCTGGTTGGCAGCAGGCTCCACAGCAGTCAGCGGTGTGCCCTGGCAGCCAAGAGGGAAAACCACATCCTGGGGTGCATCACACACAGCAGGACCAGCTGGGCAACAGAGGGGATCACCCCGCTGTATTCAGCGTTGGTGCAGCCTCACCCACAATTTAAGAAGGATGTGAAGGTCCTTGAATGCATCCAGAGGACGGCAACAAAGCTGGTGAAAGGGCTGGAAGGAATGTCCTGTGAGGAGCGGCAAAGGACTGTGGTCTAGCTTGAAGAAAAGGAGGCTGAGAGGCGACCTCATCACTCTCTCTGGCTTCCTGAGGAGGGGATGTGGAGAGAGAGGTGCTGATCTCTTCTCCCTGGGTATCCAGTGATAGGACACGAGGGAATGGTTCAAAGCTGCACCAGGGGAGGTTTAGACTGGACATTAAGAAGAATTTATTTACCAAGAGGGTGGTGAAGCATTGGAACAGGCTTCCTAGAGAGGTGGTCAATGCCCCAAACCTGCCAGTGTTCAAGAGGCATTTTGACAATGCCCTTAATAACATGCTTCAGCTTTTGGTCAGCCCTGAATTGGCCAGGCAGATGGACTAAATGATCATTGTAGGTCCCTTCCAACTGAAATAGTCTATTCTATTCTAAACAGCAGAGTGCACAGGCAACAAAAGCATGAAGTAAGCCTTTCAAGTTTGCTGTGCCAGCTCAGAGCTCTGGGACAAGTAGTTTCCTCTTGACAAGTAGGCCTCGCTGACTTACGTCCCCAAAGATGATTCAGAAACTCTGAATGATGTACAATACCACCAGCGATATTTTCATTTTTTGTACCTGGCTTCCTTCTCCACCCACCCCTTCAGAAAGGGCTGCATCCCTCTTCACTGTTGGTGCCAACCAAGTCCCTCAAACAAGGCTGTTGTGTTTGACCTTCAGAGTCTGTGAGTCAGTACGGTGTGAGCAACTCGGAGTCTGCCATTTACGGGCACATCAGTGATGAGGCTACCCAGACTGCCAGCCAACCATATGACTACAGCATCCTAAATAGCTTCCAAATCAAATCAAGGGTAATAATATATTGGTGACTCGAGAGAGAAAAGCCTTTTGTCTCTGAACAAATTTATTTCTCTCTGAAATTAAGACCTTCTGATTTCAATTTCACCTCCTCTGCTCCTCCTGAAATGAAGCTGCTAAAAGCACAGATGACGTGCAGCAATGTCCTCTTCGGGCTAAACAAAATTTCATAATAAACAGATGGAAGGACTTGGCACAGCTCATTCCTTGGGCACCCTGAAATAGGAGAGCATTTTCCTTTGTCCATTTTCTCCCATGTCAGATTACATCTGGCTCAGTCAGGGAGATCCTACTGCAGAGACATTTCCTTGCTGTAGGCCAAACAGGCCCTTGACAGGAACCACATGATACACACTTTTGTGCTAGCCACAACACTACAGCGCGTGTGGTTTTGTGGGTGACGTGGAAATCATACGGCCACGTATGGACACGTGTGCGAGAGGGTGGAAATCAGGCAGCCACACCATATAAACAATGAAGTTGTGAGCCGGGTCCATACTCTGTACCTCTGCTATAAAAACACTTGCTAAATTATATATAATACATGCTAAGAATAGCTGGGAGGGAGAGCTCCTCTAACTTCCTAGCACATGCCTCTTCAGAGTGGAGCTACGGTACCAGAAAGGTTTTGCTTCTAAGATTCCTAGAGGCTTTTTAATGTGCACACACACGCGCAGACAAAACACGGTTAACTGTGAAATGCTTAAAGCAGGGCTGGCACAGTGTGCGCACCTCCTGCATCCACGCCGTTTGCTACAGCTGCAGTTTTACAGTGAGCGAGAATGAGGGGCCTTTCAGAGAAGTGGCCATGAGGACAGAAAGATTACCTCACCCAGAAGAAGCGCTGGGAACTGGATATCCTCCTGAACAAGCTAGGAACTAATCGATTTTCAGGCCTAGATCAGTAAGCAGTTCTATGCACAGCAGCAAATGACAAGATATACAAACTGGAAAGTATTCTTCACGGGCTCACTTTGGCCTGCTGTGAAAAGTGAAAAACAAATCAAAAAGACACATCAGAACAAAAACTTGTTAGAAATCCCCTCAGGCAAGGAATATGGCAAGGACTAAAAGCTTTGATGGCGTTTAGACTCCTGGCTACACAAATCTCTTCTAAAATAAAGCAGTCTCTAGAATAGATAGTCAGATCAGACAATGACAGATCAGTAGTTATAAGTTCATCATCTTTCAGATGAGACATAAAACCGGGTCCTGACCTTGTGTGATCATTAAAGATCTCATAACGAGTTTTGCAAAAAGAGGGTTGTTAATCCCACTGGTCTGGAAACAATCCAATTTAGGTAACTACCTAAATCAATCTTACAGATTCATCTAAATACAGTACTGTCTTCTCCAGGCTAAAATACCATCGGGCATTTCTGTGTGCTGTAATAGATGACAGAGTCCTCCCTACCTCAGCATCACGTGAAGCAATCGTTGCATATGCACTCATTGCCACTCCTACCTTAATGTTTGCTAAGGAACTTGGAGATGTGTAGTACAATGGATAAGAAATTCATTACAGTGTTCAACATGGTTCAATTTTCCACACTAGAGTAGTTAGAAATCAGAGCTTCCCAAATTTTGAGTGTTAACAGCTAAACTACAAACACAGGAGAGTAGAATGCTCGTGCCTTTGCTGCTGAATAAGCCTAGTGGACAATATTAGGAGAGAAACAGGGACAAGACTAGGACAGCATGATATTGCCTGAATTATGGCTGCTGAACACATCAAAGGCCAGCAGGTCAAACAATTAGGTGGTCCAAAGGAGTAAATTTTCACAACATAAGGACTGGGCTCTTTAATAGGCGTTAAAGGAAAACACATAGGTTCATCCAAAGCACAAGTTCCAGCTTCCACCCAGCATGTCTCATTTTCAAAACTTTGTATTTACAAATAGCATCAACAAGTGTCCCTAAACCACTTGGGGTTCATTCAATATGGAAATCCATAGGATGGGATGAGAGAGCAGACAAAACCAAACAACAGAAGCAACAACTCTGCTCTTCGGTAAGGAGTTAAGTCTCCCAACATAGTCAATAATTATCTCTTATTCTTCTTAAAGAAGCAATAAAATCCTGAAGACACACACAGCTTCAGCCATAGAAGGCAAAATATGGATGTAGTGAAATAGTGCGGAATTTTTAATTGAATAAAAATGTATCTCTTACAGGAATAAAGAAGCAATAAAATCCTGAAGACACACAGCTTCAGCCATAGAAGGCAAAATATGGATGTAGTGAAATAGTGCGGAATTTTTAATTGAATAAAAATGTAAGAGGACAATCTGCCACCAGAAATATTGAGCTTAGAGAGGCAGTTCCTTAGCATGGGCATGCCTGCACACACACAGAAACGCCTGGGTCAGCACGTCTCTGGATTCTAACAGCGAAGGCTGGTTTTGAATTGAGCTTTCCATTCACAACCATCTGCCAAGGCAAGTATTTTTCAGCTAGAGGAAAAGGAGAGCTCGTTATTAAAGAAGCACTCAATTATGGTTACTTACAGCACTGACCTCTCATGATCCTTCAGCATTACTAAAGAGAGAGAGAGATACCGTTCCCATTAAAAATTTAAGAAGAGATTCCCTGGGGAAAAGATCAAGGCTAATCTGCAGATGATTTCAGACATGTTCTCACCTTCATCTTCCCAGATCAGAATAACCAAGTTTTCTTCACCAGGAAAGCCTACTAGGTTACCACTTCCCTGGACTTCACTATTTACTTCAACAGTCTCATTATCTAAGCAAAGGCCAAACACAAAAAAGGATCAAAGAATAAGTCGCTTCTCATGGTGAAGCTTGCTTCTTTGATGAGTCTGCAGAAGAAGAGCCCAGGACAGGGTTGGTTGTTGGTTGGGGTTTTTTTTTTTTTTAAATGCATGCAACTTCCTGGTCAAACACTGTGTACTGAAGTCAAGAGAACACAACTCCAATAGGACTCTTTTCACGCCTCAGCTCTCACACTGGGAACAAAGCTGGCAAGCCAAAAATGCACCAGTGAAATATAGCTTACAGTGTGCAGTAAGGAGACTGCGGGAGCATTTTCTAGTTACTGATTTAGTACAGCTTGTTGGA
This sequence comes from Eurypyga helias, assembly GCF_000690775.1. Lineage (NCBI taxonomy): Eukaryota > Metazoa > Chordata > Aves > Eurypygiformes > Eurypygidae > Eurypyga > Eurypyga helias. Next base: position 20,926 of record NW_010226069.1, read on the forward strand.
ACAATATGTGGTTACCAAAAAAGAAGCCTGAATGAACTAAACCACAAACTATATTTATCACACTTTTAAGAATCTTGCTCCTATAACAATTAATCCTTCCTAAGTAGTCTGTTGAAGATTAAGCAGGAACTAAGAGTTCATCTTTGGCTACAGTTTTGACACCGCCACGTTTAAGTTCACTGTGGCAGGAGAAAAAAGTGGAAACATCAGAAAACTTGGAATACCTTTCACTCAGAACAGCTGTTAGCCCAGTAATTAGGTTCTCCTACATTACAAGTGATTACCCTAACCTCAGGCTATTGGTCTTTCTGGGGCACATCATATTTTCTCCCTAGTTCAGACCAGAAACTGCATTCTGGAAAATGTTCCTGGCAAGGATTTAGTATGACTGTAAAATTGCATTTTCTGTTTAAATAAAGGCCAAGAATTCCATGCTAGGTATAGGCTTATTGCTTCTTTCTTCACCTGCAGCTAGTTATAGAAATAACTCAAATAAATAGCTACAGAAAGCAGTAAGCAAAGGTTGTTGGTTCAAAGGGAAAATCAGGTTGCAGAAAGAGAATAGTTCTGAACCTTAAAAGCATCTTGGCAGAAGAAGAGACTTATACAAGGAGTCAAACAATTTATTGTCCCTAGAACAATATTGGCAATTACATCCTAATTCTAGAGGAGGTCTGCAAAATGCACATGGATACACCTGCTAACTTTTCCAACAGAGTGATGCTGGGACTTCATGACACCAGCACAGAGAGAACGCAACTGCTTGACTCACAGGAGTAATTAGTTATCCACAGTGACTGCTGAATACAAATACACAAGTTCTGCATCCTATTTATAACTTGTACTGTTGCAAAAAAGATAAGCCCCATCACCACCACCAAAATCTGAGCTTCAGAGATGCCTGTAAAGTATAAAACTTGCTGATAAGAGCTCATTACAAAGAAGCATGGTCAGCAAGCCCACATTTCTCTCCATAAATATTTTAAGCTTTCACAAAACAGTACCAAAGAGAGAGAGAAACACAGTAAAAAGTATACTTTACATCCCATTTCCTCCCACTCCTTTTCACAGTGGACAGACAGGAGGAGAGCAATGGCAGCTCCTGCCCAAATAACTTCATCAATCCAAACCTGATCAATCTTATGGCAGACAGTACCAAGAGGAACAAAAATGAGCCACCATCTGTGGTGTCTTCTGGGTGGCAGCACAACTAACGTTCTGTGAGTGAGCTGACACTCATGTCAGAGACAAGAGACACACGATACTTCAGCAGAAACTTTTGTATCATTCTAAATTTATTTTTGATAATCTATATTGAAAGAAATATTGATGCCAGGAGTAGCAGGCTGCTTTTTGGCGAAGGATGCTAACAACATATCTTCACAGTTGCACGGCACACTTGCGTGGCTGTCATTGTGTGACACAAACCAACCCCCCTCCGACACGACAATTCACTACCAGCAACATGACACCTGAAGTTAATTTGGAGTTTTTTGCACTTCCTGCTGCTCTGGAGAGATCAAAGAGACACCCTGAAGGTGCACTGTGATAGAAGCTACTAACAAAAGGCCACGCGAGCTGAGGAAGCCTGGAATATTGTTTTGGAGACATGCTCATTCATTTTGTGAGGCAAAAACTTACGGTGGTGGAATCAATAACAGTTAGAAGTCACTTAATACACAAGCGTCAGTCTCCCTTTCAGCCGACAGATTAATTGCTGAAGTGCCATCAAATATCTGACAGATCAGACCCAAATGGCGTGGTGTGCTTACACCACCTACACAGCAGGCAAACCAAGTCTTAAAAGTAAAGTTACAGCCTTCTTTGCCGTAAGGTTTCCAAACGGGCACGTCGCACACATTATTTACAGACATCTGCCCAGACATTCAGATGAACACCCCAAGAGACACCAGCTTCCACCTCAAACTCAGCGGCGGCACCTCAGTTCAGTTTAACTGCTGGCTCACTGACTGCTTCTGCAAACAGCCAAAAAAGTGAGAAAAGCCAGTAGAGAACTGGAAGTTACTATTACTATGGGGGAAAATTCAAAGTAAAGAGGCAGTGATGGGGAGGGACGGAGAGCATAGTGAAGAACAGTGGGGTCACGGAAGCAAACGTGAGGGGATTACTGAGGGCAGGGAACATGAACACATATATAAAAAATAAAAAATGTAGAAAATTCAAACCCGTTTTAAGGGCTGGTTGTTGGATTTTTTTAAGTCCCAACTGCACTGAAGCCAAAAAGATTGCATTTAAACTAGATAAAGCAATGCCCTCTAGTGTTCTGCAGAGAAATCTGGTAGAAGGCTGCACAAAGCCTTAAAAAAAAAAAAAAGGCAAGTTTAGGATTTCTGTACCATCTCAACTGACAGCTGAAGGTTTGAAAGCTTACAGCTCACATGCAGCCTCTTCAGAATGTTCTGCACACAAGTGTGGCCTGCATTACCACTTGGGATCCTTTTCTTCCCTCCATTGCTGATGATTGCATCACAATTTCATGTTAAGACATTGGTATTTTCTAGGCATACACTGACAGCTTGAGGAACAAGAGGGGCTTTGGAGAATTAGGCAAGAGCTTGATCCTTTCCTTCCCAGAGTTCACAAAATCCTCCTCCTCCTCTCTCATCACCCACAAATACCATCCGTGGACATGGTTTTTTTACTGTCTACCCACCTGTAGCGCGACCAGTCACCTAACACCCACCCTGCACCTTCCCCAGGTACACGCAGCATTTGGTACTCTGTGTTACTGACCCCCCACACACGCAGGATGATGCCTTTGTCTGGAAGGGCTCTCTTACAGACCTTAGTGCACTTAGGAAAAGCTCAGTGCATTTCCTCACAGCAGTAGCATTCCCAAGATACCGATAAATTGCAAACAGAACTATCCAAACTCCAGAAAGATTTCAATAAAGGACAGCATTCTCATAGTTCCAAAAAAATCTTCAGAGCTATCAAAATGTTTATTCACACCCTGTACACACTAGAAAACTCAACTATGTGTCACATAAAGGACTGGAAGAGTTTTTATAACTGGAGGTCAGAAAAGCAAAGGCAAATTCCTTGAAGAAGGCTGCTCTGCAAGAGTCCTTAAATTTTAGCATCCATTGCTCCTGAAAAACAACTGCCAGGCTCTCACCATCTAGACAGATTAGAAACTTGAATGCCTTTGATTAAACTTTTAATCACATCAAGTACTCTAAAAATAATTAACAACAAAAAACCACCCCATGTTGACCACTGTGCTTTTGGTACTTTACGTGACATTGATCTGCAGCAGAGAGAAACCACAGATCAAAAGCTGCAGGAAGAAAAAATAAAACAAAACAAACAAACAAACAAAAAAAGGAAACATCAGTTCCACCCATGTCCTGCCTGAAATAAAGGGGGGGAAAGATGAAATGGTGTATTTTCTGGCAACCTACAGGGGACTGGTACACTTAGAAAGCTGCCAATGCAAAGACAGCACCGCAGCCATAAAGTTGCTAGCTGGAGTTTGTTTCTTGTCTGGAACAATTTCAAGAATTAGAAGCTGGCTTATTAACAGTGTTTCACACTCTTATTAGGACATTCACCGGAGGGAGGTTAATACAGGCGAGGTTTCTTTGGAGGGAAGCTAGCTTGGCCTGTTTGAGAGGTAAAGAGAGAAGCTTAGGTCTTCCAGCTAGGCATCACCCTGCACCTTCCAGAGGAATTTATTCATAAGAACAAACCAAAATTAACAAGTTTTGTTCAAAAGAGTATTTAAGTTCTCCAAACAAAAGCCTGCCAGAGTGACCATGGTTCTGGAAAAGTTACTGGATATAAACAAAACATCCAGTAAGATCACACCTAGGGTAAATTCTGGACTTGACCTGGCACTTGGGCCCTTGTGCCTGAGGCTGCAACACAGAATTGAGATGTAGAAGTGGGAATCAAATTAGGAATTTTTAAAATTAGGTTTAAGCTTAGGAACTCCACTTTGAAACATAAATTACGTTCCCCCTTCTCAGAGGGCAACCAATACATGTTCTAGTTAAACAAGCAGATACATTTTTTCCCCACCTCTAATGGGGAGTGGTTGCTGCCAAGCATCCTGCCCTGCAAAGAAATTTTTTTATCTTGTTGTAAATGTAACCAAATTAAGGGAGAAGAGAAAGCAGTTTAGAGACTATCCAAGAGACAGCCAAGGGAGGACATACAGTGTTCATACCACTTCACTAGGAAAAATCATTTCTTAGAGGTCTGACACCAATATGTCTGTGTGACGGATTGTGTGCACAGAACACTGTCCTGGAGAAATTGCTTGCATAAATATATATATATTTTTTAAAAAAAAAAGCAGCTCTCAGGATCAGCTTCTTCCCTGCTGCATTGTCATTTCATTTGCAGGGGATAGTGTGGGGAAAGGACCATTCAAAACTCAGGTACAAAAAAAAGGAAGGGAAAGACCTGAGGAAGACAGACACCATCTCGAGAACCCACAGTCTCCGGCCTGACTGAATGAGTCTCCTCTTCCTTCAGTTTCTTTAACAGTCCTGTGCCCTTCAGACACATTCTCACCTTCTCCACGGAGTTGCAGAACCACCTGAAAGAGAATGGAAGAAAATGCTCCAGCATTCATTACGGAGAGGCCACACGCACACATACTGCTGTATCACGAGGAGACGTGTTTGTTCTGCAGGGTTGGGAGCACTCTACGAGTGCCTCACTTTGCGAAGACGCCAAGAGTGTCCCAGTAAGACACTGAAACTGTCTGAAGTGCACAGTTTCATCAGTGAAGCATAAAGTGAGCTCTTCCATTGTTCCCCTTGGCCCTCTTCTTGCACAAGTGTTCTGCTATGAGACTGGGGATGGTGATTCCTTCTTATTTTCTTTCTGTGTCACCGTCTGCAGGTACTTCAGTCGCATGGGAGGGAGCTCCTCATAAAGGTCAAATCCCAAAGGGCTCTCTGCATTCAGCAGTTTGTAGTAGAGTAGGTGCTTTTTCAAGGTCTGAAGAAAGAAACAGCAGCCATTAAGTACGTCTGAAAAGAATCTAATCTTTTCCACCCTGTTTCCAACACAAAATAGCAACCTGCCAGACAGTACAATTCCATCATACCCAACATATTTAAATGCATCGTCTTCAATAAAATAGCTATAAAAGGTGATTTTCTTCCAAGAAAATTAACTTTTGATTTGCATGAGATTTCCTCTCCTGAACACGACCCCACCGTTTCCTCAACAACCCCTCACAATGACTTCTTGCCAGAAGCAAGGTCCCACTTTAAGTGGGATCTAGGAATTTACCCTGGACCCAGCTCTGTCATACAACTGACAGACTTTGGCAAGGTCCCTGAGAAAAAGAGAAACTTTACATCTGTTTTGTTCTTGTGGGGGGAAAACAGCCAACTAAGAGTTAAGAGAGATCACTGCTGGCCACCTATTCATAGTTGTGCCAGAATCCTCCCTCTAGGACCTCTCACTATCCAGATGTAATGCAGCTTGGGAAGGGGCATGGAAACACAGTACAGGAGATTTATCTAGGTTCCAATGGGCTCAGTGCTTTGAGTTCAGTTACTACAAGAACTGGCAAACAGTATTTATAGCCATGGCAGGTCAAAATCCTGGTGCAAATCTCCTCTCATTCTCAACAGTAAATCTGTAAAAGTACTGTGTCTGAAAAACTTAAGTCTCAGTGGCACAGACCGAAGCTTACAGCTCCTACCTCGTCCACCAACAACCACGTCTTCCGCAGCATGCTTTTCCGAGCAGCATCAGTCTCCTGGGAACAAAACACATGCTTTGCTTAACATGGTGCAATGCTACCTTTGCTCACAGGCATACACTACTCCAGGAGGATGCTATGCTCTAAAGAGCAGCTTGTTCCATCAGAAAGGGGTTGAGATGGCTATCACTTGGATCCTGCCTCTCTCCTCCTTCCCCTGACCTGAATCTCAGCCAACTTCTCAACTTCCAGGTAGAACTGTAGATCGGAGGTGAAATGTTAGCACAAGTTGTTGCTGGAGGTCCCAAGGCCATGGGAGGGTTTCTGCTTGGTTATTCAAGCAAAGTGAAAGGAAAGAGTACTCTGTATCTTAAGATTGCTGCAGCCAGAGGCTAAATCTATTACAAACTCTCTCTGCCCGATCAGCTCCCTTATCCTCTCTGCTTACCCACCCCACCCTGTACCACAGCCCAAGTAGTTGCTGACTTCAGAGGTTTATGCAGGATTTCCTACGATTAACGCAAGTGCCTTAGGGTACAATGAACAAGAGCTGCTGTCACATATGTGGATCTTCAAACAGCTGACCAGTCCTCAAGACATTTGCTTACCATCTTTGTTTTCAAGCCCAGGGTCAGAGATTCCCCACAAGCCACACTGGACCCTTGGGAAGAGCAGAGGCAAAACTCAAAGTTTCCGGCCCTGAGGCTCCGCTCCCCGTTACCTACCTGTGTCGTGCTCTCCTGGGAGAAAATAAAGCTGTTCACATGAGCCACAGCCACCACATAAAGAACAGGGCACCAGGCGTGTCGCAGTGCGCCAGTGACCAGCGTGCGGAAGTAGAGTCGGAGGAGGTTCAGGTTATCCTCAGGAGGAGAAGTATATCGCTCGAGAGGCACAGGAAACTGCAACGAACCCACAGAGAGGCAACATTACAGTTTTTGTCCAGGTCTAAGTAGCGAGGGGACGTTCACAACTCTAGGGTGCCCTTCCCCAGCTGTTTGTGTGCTGACTCCTATGTAACACAACCCCATTTGGAACAGGGTTGTTACTGCCCACACTGAATAATGTGACATGCTTTGACAAAGAACCCCAAGACCTCCCCAGCTTTAAGGAGAGACATTTTACTGGTTAAATCACTGCAGGCACTTTTTGGCATAGGTAAGAAGTGTGGTTTCAAAGCGAGGAGACAGAGTGCTTTCAACAGCACCACTTCCCGCTAGCATACCAGAGAGGCTTATGCTGACCTATGCAGTTAGCCAGAAAAGGAAAGCAGATAGAGACGCTAGAGTTCCTGTTGTGCTAAGTGAAGTTTCCAACATTTTCTGACTTCACTGCCTAGCTTCAGAAAATAGAACAGCTTTCAGAAACAACTTGGTTTTTGTTTCTCTGCTCTCCAGAACTCCGATTTTTATTCTTCTCAATTTTGAGGTAAGTTCACTATATCTAAAATTATATATTTGCCTTTGGAGCATCTTCTTTGCATGATTAAAAGACAATCACAGATCTTACTCAATTCAAAAAGCAGCCTGCCTGCTCAGGTATTCCTACTGCCCGCTCAGGTATTTTTAACCCAAGACAAAAAGGGAAAAAACCCCAAAGAAAGAACACCTCCTCAAGTGATCTTACTCAAATTTTCCAACACAGTTTGTTTTCAAGCAACACGACAGTGAAAGCATTGTTCAAAGTATTTGGCATTTTAAAAATTTCTGAGCACATGAAATAATCTGCCTTGAAATGTTCTCTGTTGTAACATATGCCACAATTCTGATGGCACTGGGGGATCTGGTATCGAGGGATCAAGACAAGATAAAGCACAGGATGTAGAACCAAGGCTTTCATCTGGAATATGGTGCTCAGACCTGTTCCTACATGCATTTGTGGAACTGGAATAGAGACAGGGAAGGGCTGCTGGGAACACCAAGGAACAGAGAGCTTACCACAAGAAGCAGGCCAGAGCATCTTGGCTTACCTGGCTTAAGAAACAAAGACTCATCTGGCCATAATGATACAGAAGAACTGGCTGCAGGGCTACTACAACCAGAGCACAAGCCCTGCAACCACACAACAGAAAACACTGATCTCATGTAAACTGCTGGTTTACAGTTGTCTGGAATACACATTTTGAAGCATTACCTCTGTATTAGCAAACATTTCTGCTAGATTGGGTATCGCCTGTCAACTGACACAGAACTTAAAGCCAGCTAAATTCCATCTCTTACGCTCTGCTCATTCAAAAGAAATGCAGTCCTGCACTTCACAGATCAAATTTTCTCACCGAGTTACGCAGCAAAGCACAACTCCAGCATAACTCTGGAAACATGGTTGAGGGGGAAAAATTACTAAAAACATGGGGTGCAGACTAGCCCTTCATACATATAGGCCATAAATTAGAGGGAAGTTCTCAATCATTAGACTAAGCAGGATGTGGGACAGTTTCCACTGAAGGCTGAACAATTACACAGCTCCTGCCCTCCACAGATACACACTATCTGCTCTCAAAACAAGGTTCAACACATTTCTGAAAATTATTATGTGACAAGGGCCTGCACCTACCGGGGCTGGACTCTGTCCTTCAGACTTACCACCAGTCCAGTTTTTGGGTTTTTTTTTTTTTTTTTGTTTGTTTGTTTTTTAAAAAGAGAAACAACAACAAAAACACGTATACACTGCTGTCACAGCCCTGAATCAAAAAACCATTGCTCTCCCTTCCTATCTATTTTACATTCCATGCCTTGAACTTTCTTCAGGGAAAGCTTCTAAGCAAAGAAAGCATTATTATTCTACAAGGAGGGATGAGGAAGAAGTAGTGCTGGGAAGATGCCCAAATTAGGGCTGGAGAAACACAGGCAAGAACCCAGTAACAGGCAACTCCCATAAGCCAGGATTACCTGCTGGAGCGTCACTCCCAGTGCCCGCAGGATACTCGTGTGTTCCCCGAAAACAGAGAGACGCAGATGAACACTGAAACGCTTCTGTAGAGGTAGAAGAACAAAGACTCCAAAGAGCAGATCTCCAAAGGAGACACCTTCAAACTGCTCCAGGAGACTTATATAGAGATCGTGGAAGGATGCCAAACCAGGAAGAGGAGCATCCAAGTTCAGGGAATCCAATGTCTTGGGCTGGCAATACACAGAGAGAAGGGCAGCTGTGTAGCGGTGGATTGGAGCTTCTAGGAAGAGGTCACCACCTGTGAGGAAGACACACATAAGCCGTGCAAGTTTGGCAGCAGTAGGGATGCTCTGAAGGGTTTTAGCACGCCAGGTTTCCAGCAACAACACCCACTGCAGGTTCCAGGTCACAGTGTTGACAAGATCAAGTGGGAGAGAGTTCAGTACAGCCCCACGTGTCTCTGCATTAGTCACTTTGTTGTAGAGGCTGATAAGCGGAAAGAACGGCCAGTCCGAAGGCAGGATGGGCCCTCTGACCTCAGGAAGCAGCATTGACTGGACGAGGTAATTCCGCCCTTGGTAGGATGCTTGGGAACGCGTAAGGGTAGGCTGCAAGTGGACAAAATGAGAAAGATAGCAGGAGCGGATGAGAGGCAGATTCTGGTACGATTCTCTCAGCAGGGCACCACGAGTAGCTTTTGAAAAAAATGTTGCCGCAGAGCCAGGCTGTGCCAGTTTGGCACTGGTACCAAGATGCAGGATATCACAGAAGTCAGCTGCTTCTGGCCCTCCAGCTTTCCCTTCACTGTAAGATAAAGACAAACATTAGTTTAAGAAACAAACAAACGAACCCCACCAAACAAATAAGACACCCCAGAATTCATCTCTACAATTTTCCTGTTTCAGGGAGAGTAGTATATGCACAGCACTTGCAACACTTTCCACAGCATTCAACTATGGTAATACTAAGTGCCTATAAAGCATCAGCTATCTTGGTATTTACAGGGAATTTGCAGAACTACATTTGGAGTTGGCAACACTAAAGCCTTGCCAGCAGTCTGGTGTGGAGGCTGCAACCCCTTGTCCAGAGAGCCAAGGGGTACTTACCAACACAGCTGTCAAGACTGCCGAGATAAAATGCCACATAGCATAAGGCCCACATGAATCAGTAAGACAATTCTTGAAACAGTAGCTTTACTGGCAGTAGCATGGTCAGCGGAATCATACAGACTGGTAGTTAGAAACTGAGGGGATGTGCTTGTCACATCCATGTTCCACAATCTCAGACCAGAGGTTGACCATGGCCAAATTTGCACAAAATTCTCTATAGCAGGTTATTTGTAAAATGAAAAAATAAACCAAACAAACCAACCAACCCCAAACCAACAACACTAGAACAAACCCACCCACAAACTTTCCTTCTTTCTGGAAAACTACGGTATCTCCTTGCAGCACCTTGGTCCAATCTCCTACAGAAATGCACCATGGCAAATCTGGAAGAGATTGTGATGAACAAGATGAACTGCTACCATTTTCTTGGCCAGACATGGGAGACTTCACATTTGAGATGTCATGATTTCTGCCAGTTCTAGGTGGAGGACATCACAGTTGTCAAATCAGCAAAAATTTGTGTAAAAACTTGTATAATAAGAGCTTGAGGAAGATCTAATAAGCTTTACAGGCTATGTCAAATTCCCATCTATTCTCTAGACTCACTGCTCTCAGGATAGCACACGCTGTGCTTTAGTGAGAATCAGTTCTACCAGCAACCACAGGACTCTTGCCACAGAAGAGATCAAAAGAAACTGGTCACATTTCTCAACAGTGGCACATCAGAGAGAAATCTGCAATCACACTGCTGGTCTGATTAGAAGGCTCCGTGACTAGAGAATATGCCAGTGAGTAACATTTAGGCCCTATTAAAGGCCAGAAAAGACAACAAAAATGCAGTGCCAACATGTGCTTTTTAAAATTTTCCCAAGTTTTCCAATGTACCAGACTATAGCAAAGAAAAATATGCAAAGCTTACGGAAGAAACTCTGGATTAAAGGCAAGATCCAGTAGGACCTCGTAAGCCAGATGTTCACTCCCTGGCAACAGGCGGCTTAGCAATGCCATGGCAACACAGTGATGGAGTGAGGCATGCTGGCTGTAATCTGGACAAGTGCCTGCCTGTACAGGAAACAAAACAGCAGATAGAAGCGTTGTATAATTTTTCAACAAGGCAATCAATAAGGACAGGAGGGTCAATCAAGACATAGATTGCACTGGAAAGTGAGAGACTGAAGTGGTCTGCAAGAACTGTCAGTATTCATAGAGATCTTTCTGCACCCCCCAGTTGTCTTAGGTAGTAGAATGTTCATTTTTAGCAGCACACTTGAAAACTTTATTCTTGCTCTAGTCCAGAGATGGGCAAAAACATAATTTTGCCATCCCAAGTATTTTGGATGTAAATCCCCACATCAGTAACTATAAAAATACTATTTACTAATGAGGCATAAGAGACAGCTGAAGAGTCACCAAACCTAAGACAGATAAGAGAAAACCTGCATGCAAAGACCAGCTGCCAACGTGACACGCAGCGCTGGAGAGGCCAGGGCGAAGTCAATTCCTTAGGTGAAAGAAATGAAAGGACTAATAACGATACCATTCTCCGAGCCAACGCTAACACAAAGTACTGCAGATGATATTCATGGCGCAGAATCCACGCAGATGAGGGAGTTACAGAAGGAGGCCCAGTCTGCCAGCTCTGATGCAGATAATCCTTCAAGCCTTTGAAGTCGAGCACAGAGCTGTACTATAAAGGAATCAGAAGTGGAAGCAAATACTGCTAAGACAGTGTGTGGTTGGAGGAAAGTAAGACATAGCCCTCCTCCCAAGGTCTAACCCCTACCTTCTCCCATGAGAAGTTCTGTTGGCTACTCCAAAAGGGATATTTTAAAATAGCCTGATAAATATCTGCTTTTCTGCTTCGCGTTTCACCTGCATCTATCACTACCATCCCCGCCGCAGGTAACCAAGAGTCAGTGCCTACATTTTCCCTAGTGCTCTGTAAGACAGAAGACTGGCCAATGGGTTAACTTGTTCCTCTCATCTGGCCAGCTACTGCTGTTTAGTAACCAATCAGCTAATTCAAAGCTGATTCTAATGCTCAAGGCTCAAGGCTTTGAGAAAGCTTATGCTAGATACTCACTACATTTCTCTAGGGCTCTGCCATTTCCTCTGCAGAGTCTGCACTCTTCCACAACTAAAAGTTCAGGGCAACCAGAATTGGAACGAAACCTTTTCAGCCACTGCACTGCTCATTCTCTTGTTTAATTTTATCCCATTTTCCTTTGTTATATATGCTTTAATCATAGAATGGTTTGGATTGGAAGAGACCTTAAAGCCCATCTAGCCCCAACCCCCCTGCCATGGGCAGGGACACCTTCCACTAGACCAGGTTGCTCCAAGCCTCATCCAGCCTGGCCTTGAACACTTCCAGGGATGGGGCATCCACAGCTTCTCTGGGCAACCTGTTCCAGTGCCTCCCCACCCTCTACGTGAAGAACTTCTTCCTGATATCCAATCTAAACCTCCCCACTTCCAATTTAAACCCATTACCCCTTGTCCTGTCACTACAGGCCCTTGTAAAAAGTCCCCCCCAGCTTCCTTGTAGGCCCATCCCTTCCCTCCTCTGACATTTATTTTGCTTAGCCAAACAATAGTTATTCAACCTTTCTAAAACATTCTTTATAAATCAGTCCTTTAAGTGTCATCATTATTCATGACCTGCTCTATAATTCCAGCTTCCCAGCATCAACTGGATATTAGAATTAAAAGACAAAAGATGTTTTTCAGATCTTTGTCCCACCTGTTCTGAAAACGGGGATATTTCTCTTTATAGTACTTCGATATTTTTAAAATACACAGCAATTACTTTTTAATAGCTCTACTAACATCACTTTTAAGCCTGGGAAGATAGAAATACTAACCTCCCCCACAAGTATATCATCATTCTCCTAGAACTTACAGTAAAAAAGTCTATTCTCACCTTGCTGGTCAGGCCTTTGTGGATGCGAGTGATGTTATTGATGAGAAATAGGAGGGCAGTGAGGAAGGGGAAAGGCGACTTGGAGCCAACCAGGCTCAAAGGAGGTTTGCCTCCAGCGCAACTCAGAGATGCAATGCTGGAGACAGATTCTGGTGCTGGGGAACAGGACAAAGGGTTGCACAAAGCAGAACACGGCCTGTGTGAACAGAGAGAGAGAGGTCAGGTCAAAAGCACTCACACTGCTGAAGAATTATCTTGTAGCAATGTTACTGTCCGAACTGGGCCATACATTGCAGTAAAATGGAAGCCCTGAAGACTGAGCAAGAAAAAAAAAACCTAGTATCGTGGATGGCCAAATAGCCCCTACTGCCATACAAGCCAACACCAGTGAACTGTTGTGAATCTTAATGTTCAGGTAAATTGTTCAACACATGCAGAAATACTGATGCAGTGATGCATCTCTGATGTCAAACATTTGAAAGCATTGGGCCTTTGGTTATAAAAAAATACACATTTCCCCACGTACATACGTAAACCAGGCTAATAAAGCTGCCCACACACTCAAGGCATTTCAATAAACTGGCAGGCAAAGCCAAAATGCCAACTTATCTCTGAAGTGACATTGCAAAAATGCTGCCCCTTAAGTACTCATGAAATGCGTATTTTTAAAGTCTGCTCAGAAAGAATCTAGCTTTAATGTATGTGAACATGACCGTGCATGCCACTCTTGGCACATGTATGCTCACTCTCCGTAGGCAAAACTAGAACTTCTCATGCCAGCAGTGCTTATGGGGCCCACATGAGACATGCTGTGTCTGTGCAGGCGAGACCACTACACGGGAGAGTGACCACCAGCACACTGCTCAAGGGTAACGGGGCTATAGGGCAAATCCTGTCAGAGATCCCTATCATTACTCTGTGATGCAGAACTAATTCTTTAAATGCATTGCTCTTCCTTCCACTGGCATTACCAAGCAGGAGACCTGTGAACACACCTGAGGATCACAGAGTAGCCTGAACTCCTGGCCCTAACCCGCCCAGAACATTTAGACAAGATTGTCAAAACATTAAGGCAGAGACCAGCCAACTCTTCATTTTTACCAGTCAGTGTTAAGAACAAGCCTAAGAAAATTCTTGTTTATGGGCTTTTACAGCCTGACCAAACCCATTGTTTTCAGGCCTCACGGACAGGCAGGAACTGGACTAACGAGTGCCCTGGGAAGGTTTGGTGCTAAAAGCTTCAGAGCTCAGTTCTCAGTCATGAAAGAACACGGACCAAACTGTTTGGTGACCATTCAAATGCCACATAAAACCGAAGATTTCAAGGACTCTTATATCAGACGTTCTTAGAAGCAGCAGGATGTCTCCCTGATGATGTTAGGCCTTTCAGGCTACCGCTCTCCACAGGATTAATCACAGGCTAGTAGGGAGGCTCTCTCTACAGCAGAAAGACAGAATATCTGCAGTGCTGAACAGTTACCAGAACCAGAGACAAAGCTTATGTTATCCAAATGTCTGAAAGATCAGTTTGGTATCTGGCCTTTCACTTTCTTGCAGGGGTTTTCAAGGCCTTAGTGAAACTCTACAGGAGCTTAAAGATGCGAGTTCAGTTTAAATTATTTTATATAAGCAGCATCAGAAAGCACGAGAACAGTACATACACACACACCCTCACCTCCCCAGAGTAAAAGGGACTCATGTTGATGTTACTTGGGGTTTTTTTTTAACCCATGAAACCAAAGAAGAATCAAAGCCAAGAGGGACTAAAATCAATCTGAAATTGATACAAAAAACCACAGCTACAAGGAAGTCAGAGACTCAGACCCCACAGCAGCACCAATAGGAAAGGATGAACTGGAGAACCTCTGTGGTCATCATCCTATTTGCTGTGAGGGTAAGGAGGACAAAGCAGGGTGTAGACAGAGCCCTACTGCACTCGAATTCACATGTATGGGGCACATATGTACAGCAGAAGGAAAGAGGAGGTGGAAAACTGCCACACAATACAGTACAAAAATAAGGCTCCATTAGCTTTTGGCAACAGCATCTTAGCAGTGACGTGATTTTACCTGAGCAAGTCCCACATGCTCTGCATGGCTGGTTGGATGAGAAGGGGCTGCAGCACCTCAGACGTCAAACGTTCCAGTTCCTCTAGGCAGTCAATTGGATTGACCGATGGCTGCAAAAGACATGGAGAAAGACAGGAAAAGGTGGTGAATGAAGGCATTCCAGTGAAGTCAAAAAGACAGGTTGATGCAATTGCTTTCTTTGTGTTTCAGCTTTTTTATTTTTTTGCCAGACCACATCATCTATCTACACAGTGGTACCGCTCTAAGTTAGAGCTGGCCTCACTGCTGGTAGTGTGGAAGCTGACAACGGGCACCTTAAGGTGTTCTCGCGCTTATGTATTAAAGTGCATCACAGAGATTTCTTAATTTTCACAGCATGGTTTGGGTTGGAAGGGACCTTAAAGACCTTCAACCCCCCCTGCCATGGGCAGGGACCCCTTCCACTAGACCAGGTTGCTCAAAGCCTCATCCAGCCTGGCCTTGAACACTGCCAGGGATGGGGCAACCTGTTCCAGTGCCTCACCACCCTCTCCGAGAACAACTTCTTCCATATATCTAATCTAAATTTAATTGGCTGTAAGTAAGGGGTGGGATCCTTAGGATCAAGATTCCCTAAACGAAAAGTTGCCCTAAGTGGCTAAACCCCCTTCCCCATATCATCTACACACTGGTTTTTCCATTTAACTTGAAGGTGACATAAAGGTATTCAGAACTACCTTGAGAAAGCAGAGGTGCACCATGAGGGTCTCAAAAAAGTAATTACTAAAAAGCAAATCAACTCTAGAAAGTGTGACTGACCTACCCATCAAAGCATGACTGTGGATGAACACTGCACAGAGAAGGATCTGTGGCTTTTAGAAAACCATCAAATTCTTCTGACCCCAGTAAGCAATATTCCAGGTTGAAGGAACATGCTGGCAAATTTTAATGTTCTGTCCCTTCATTAGAATGCTGCTTTAGGATACAGACATACTCGTTTCTACAACATAAAAATCTAATTTTTCACCAGGTGAAGTCCACCTGCAGAAATCAGTAAAATCTACATGAAGATGTCAACTTTAGTTCTCAGTAGTCTAACACAAACATTCCAAGAAGTTCCCAGTACACACTAATCTAGTTACTATATGAGTTGGGTTTTTTTTTTGCACTAGTCCATTCAAATGTGCTACATGCAATTTCATTTTTATTTTTTAATCAGATTAGCTAATCACAGGTATATGATTGAACTTATTTTAAGTGGAAATAAAAAAAAATCTTATGTCATAGTTCAAGGACTATGTCTATAAAGGTTGAAAAGGGTTAGAATAACCTCTTGGATATTCTGGTCCTCTAATGCTCAGGACCCAGCGACAGCACGTGAAGGGTACTACCAAACTGTGAGGAGTGAAGATACCTTTGAAAGATACTGGCAGTTTCCACCCGAGCCACAACTAACAAACTTGGTTGCTTTGGGCAAGTTTCAGAGGAGTCACAGAAGTGTGAAAAACTACAGCCATTAAGTTACTCCCACACCCTGAGGACAGCTTTCCCAGGTCAGAACTCGGGCATGTCAGCTGGGCAGTAAAGAGGAAACTTGCATTTATCTTCAGAACATGAACCTTTAAGGTAGCTACAGTATAAGACATAATTCTACTAACAGCATCGCGCTAATGTGTCACCTTCGGAAAATTCACTTGAGAAGATGGTCGTGTACTACAACTGTAACTGCGTTACAGAATTTGACTTTGAAAGTCAGTGAGGAAGCAAATAAATTTCACTTTACTGTTTCCTATCCAAAGTTCAGAGGCCATGACCCTCAGCGCTCAATCTTCTAGACAGATTACTGCAGCGTAGCCGTCTACGTGTAAGCTCTCAGACCACAGCAAACGCAAACATGGGCAACTTGATTTAGCCCACAAGGAGAAAGGGCTGTCAAACTAAATTAGGTCGTTCTTGCTTCATGCTTTGGATCTCTGCAGTAAATCAGAACAGTCACTGCCCTACCACATACCTTGATTGAGACTCTGAGCCTGAAGGAAGAAAGGACAAGAAAGGAAGACAATGATATTCGGCACTGCTAACTGAAGGGTCAGCAGACTTATCTGACCCTAAAGTCTATGCAGCCTAGATATGAGCTGTGGTAAACAAGACCTAGTCCTCTGCTAGATGCCTCAGCGTCTTTTTCAGCACTACCTGTACGTTCAGGTTTCAGAAGAAATACACGAGTGGACACTGGTGAGATGAACAGACACCCTGTTTTTCAGGCCTCACCTGTTGGCTGCAAGCACTGTAATAAACTCCCAGGTAGATCATGTAAGTTGTGGTCAGAGGCTGGAGAGCTTGCCAAGTTTCTGTCTGGGATACCTCCTGGAGGAATCTTTTCAGACTGGTCTCTAGGAAGGGCTGTAAGCCTGACACTTGATTCCACACTACTGGAGGAGGTGGAACCTGTTCACCATCTTCTGAGCTATTAATGAAACACAATGGAAGAATGACACAGGATACCAAATACGTCTCAGAAACCATTAAACAAAGGGGAAAAACAAGGTGATAGACAGGTCTCCAAAGCAAAGAGAAGGAAGACAGGATGGCAACTACTCAGGTACACAGAATTGGTGGCAGAGAAGGCCTACCTGCTCAGCTTGGCCTGCAGCTCCGCCGCGTAGCCTGCTGTTTGCGTCACATGTATCAGCAGAGTAACTACTGCCGTCGCTCGCTGGACAGACAACTCAGTCATAGGGCTCTTCCCACGGCAACTGCTAAGCAATTCGGGCAGGGACTGCAGTATCCTCACCAGCACAGGGTAGAGATCCCTACAGAACGAATCACAGAATAGATGACGTTGGAAGGGGTCCCTGGAGATCATCTACAGTTCAAGTCCCTGCTCAAGCAAGTTTGCCCAGGAACATGTCCAGGTGAATTTTGAAGATATTCAAAGATGGAAAGTCCACAATTTTCCTGTGCAATGTGTTTCATAGTAACGCTTTTTTTTTTCTCCTTACACTTAAGTGAAATTTCCTGTATTTCCATTTGTGCCCATTGCTTCTTGTACTTTCACTTCATACCACTGGAAGAACCTGGCTCTATCTTCCTCACACCTCCCGACCACATATTTATAAAGATTGCTAAAATGAGATTGAGAAATAACCAAAATAACAAAAATAAACAGACATGGAAAAAAAGAAGATGACAAGGGAAGAATACTGTCATTCCAAATTCATCTGAATGGGACCTACCTAATACTCTGCCTCCAAGCATTCCCATAATCTCTTAAAAAAAACTACTTTTATTTTATTCTTGTTTCCCAAATTCTCAGCCAAAGTATTCACAGTTATAATAATGCATATTTAAGGTATATTTTGTTGTTTCTTTTTCCTCAACATTATCTACAGAGCCAAAAATATTATATACGGTTTTTACTTTTTATAAACCAATATACCTGACTGGGCTGGAGAACACAAGACTGCTGAGGAGAGGGCATCTCCCTTCTGAAATTTAATACTGGCCTCCCTTTTGCTCCTCTTCAGAGCAATTCCATAGCCATCTCCATGCTTCCAAGGCAGTGCCATTACAGGAAGAAGATGCAATGCCTGAGGTAGGTCAGACTTGTCCCAGTGCAGACCTTGATGATCAAGCACAAGAACCTGTACTGAACTGAAAGTTGAGGCAGCATGCAGAGTTTGTCTGCACCACCCTGCCTCCCTCAACCTGCAAGCTGAAGGGTGACTGCTGCCCACGGGCTGCCTTTAGGTCAGCAGAGTCAGCCCTACGTGTGCTGCAAACTACATATCTCGATGTCACACGAGAACTGATTATTCATGCCTTCAAGAGGAAAAAGATGCAGCCCTAAAAAGTTAGGGTGGCCTCCCACAGTAGAGAGCAGAAACAACTGAATACCAGTGCTTAAACACAGGAGATAAAGAACAACCAGAAAGAAGACAACACTTGACACAAATACCTTTAGAAATTGAGTTTTCCTGCAGGAGGCCAGAAAAATGGAGATAAGACCCCTTGAAGGGAGTAGAGACAGAGCCTGGCGAGCCCTGTATCTGCCCCTCCGGAAGAGGATGTCCATTTTCTCAGTTGTGTCCCCCCAACCCCATTTCTCCAGCTTTGAACTGTACCTGTAGAGATCACAGGCCTGACCATAGCCAGCAGCCACAGCCCACAAACGGAAGGCTTCGGTGCTCAGCCTGATGGCTTCTTCCCTGGGCAGGAGCAGATCCAGCGGGTCTTCAGCTATAAATCGACTTAATCGACTTTTCATTTCAAATTTGTTAAGCTGTAAAACAAACAAACAGGAAAAGAAAGAACAACAAAAAAGATAAAAGGATAAGAGACAACAGTTGCTTGCATCATTACCTCATTACTCTGACACACCACAAGAGCTGCAGCTTTCAATTCAGCTCATTCTAAACTCCTCTTGCGCTGTTCAAGTCTGTCTACCTTGTGTAAGCTTAAGGAACACACTACGAGGGATCCATAACTGGTCAGTGGCTATTAAGACAGAAGTATTCCAGGAAGGGATGCCTAGGTGTTACCTAATCCATTCCTAACACAAATCAACTACACCTAAACCATTCCTGACGGAGGTTTGTATAACCCACGCACACTCTTATTTTGGATGTTCTCTGCAGCATTTTACTGATTTTTAAAAAAATACATAGTTATCCTTCTTTAAGTAGTCATAAATAGAACTCTTAGTCAGGATTACATGTAAAGATATGCCTTCTGAAAAACACTGTATACAAAAGTACTGAATTGATGCCAGCGTTCTTTTTGGGAAGTCACACTAAAATGGCTTTCAGAGGTCCTACAACTTAAATCTTTCTATGATTCTGTGGTAATTTTTTTAAAAGGGTATCTCCTGACTATTACTTTTATAAGATTATAGAATTTTGATGCCTTGGAAACGTTCTGAGGTTATTTTAGTCTTGAATTAAGCATGCCATGACTCATCTGCAGTTCTCTAGAAATAGTTTTTATCCTCCCCAACAACTGCGTATTTTTGCTTAACCATAAAAAGAGAGCTTCTCTTTCCTTCTCCCACACATACAAAAGCTTGTGTGTGCTCTGTCTAAACAAATGAGATAACAATGTCTTTTTCATAACACAAGGACATATTATAGATAATTTAAAATTCAAATGCTGTAGAGACATCTTGTAGTAGGGAAATCACCCCAGCAAGAAAGCAAGGGAGCTGATGAATCAAACTATGAATTCTGACACTCCTCCTACAGAACAGAGGGAAAAGTTAAATTTACTTCCAGAGGAAGAAGATGGAAGAATTTTGTTGTTAGCTAAAATAAATTCCTACACTGACGATCTTGATTTGAGTTTTTTTATTATCTTCCATCCCCAAGTTTGAGTGCCTGTAACAGGCCATATGAGAATGCAGAGCTGATGAATCAAACTATGAATTCTGACACTCCTCCTACAGAACAGAGGGAAAAGTTAAATTTACTTCCAGAGGAAGAAGATGGAAGAATTTTGTTGTTAGCTAAAATAAATTCCTACACTGACGATCTTGATTTGAGTTTTTTTATTATCTTCCATCCCCAAGTTTGAGTGCCTGTAACAGGCCATATGAGAATGCAATAGAACCAAAGCCCGAGTGGCAGGAACCTTGTAAGCAAATCCTGCATGCCTTTAAATACCTGGAGTAAACAAAGCCTGAAACAGAGTAAAACCCAGAGATTTTCTGTTACGTTCCTAACATCACTTAGCAGCCTTTAAATATCCCGCTATCCATTAACAGCACGTTATTCTATGTATTTTATAGCACAGACTGGTGGTGCTCTGCTGATGCTAGTGATTTCCTGGATGGCAATTTATTAGAAGCTATTAACAATACTGAACCAAAACCCCTAAGAGGTGCTCATTGCAGCTGTAATAAGTGCTGTTCTTGGTAGATGTTATGCATTTATAGCACCAGAATGATGACCCCTGTGAATGAATGCAATTATCTCTGAAGAGGAAAACCTATCCAGAAGTAGGCAAGAGAGACTGGAAATACTGATAAATGTCCTCAGAGTTATTAAGACAAACGAATAGCATAAAAGTTCAACCAGGGTTGTAAAACACAAGGATATCGATTAAATCTCTGGTTTGTACAGTCCTAAGCTGCCTATCACTGGAACACGGGAGAGTACAAAGCATCACCCACTAATGCGTGCTCTGAACACCTGCTGCTGGTCAGTATCACTGAGCTGTGCTACGTGATTCTGCAGAACTGTGCTACGTAAAACAGAAAAAAGCTTGAGACAGCTCGTCTACTGGTACACAGCAGAAGGCATCATTATTATGACACTGTCAAAATTCCTTCAACACACACATAAGGACCTTCCTCACAATGATTATTTCAGCTTCAGCTCAGAGACACCTCCAATTAATCCTTTGTCTTTACTCAGAAAGTAAGGCACAGAGAACAAAGGCTTCTGCAATCAAAAAAGCTCTTCTGAGAATCACCCACCAGCCTGGCTGTTGCACTTCGGCCTCCGGATGCCAACACTCGGATGAACTTCATTGCAGTGGCACAAGCAACTCCATGGAGGCTGGTGAGCAAACACCCTGGTTCAGCCACTTGTGGATCCCACTGAGTAGGGAGAAATTCCCTGACAACGGTCTCAATCAACCGAGGACAGTCAAGCAGCTGCAGAGAAAGAGCAGACAGCACAAATAAGTAAATCCATACAATTGGGCAGACATGCAACACAAGTTTGTCTAATATCCTTGCCATAACTTGATCTGCTTCTTCCTCCCCTTTTTCAAATCCTTCTCTACCACTCCCGAGCTCTTGTGCAGTGGGAGACTTACCTGGCTGCACGCTTCAGAGGAGTGCCTTGCTATGTGGGTGAGGATGTGCAGTATATCCAGGACTACTGTTGGAACAGGTCGTACCACCTCCAGGATGTACCTCAGCCGGTGCTGGATCCGTGTCTTCAAAAGTCCCTTAAAGAAAAGAAAAAAAAAAAAAAATCTGCATTGAAGCCTTAATGATCGCACTCTGAACAAAAGCAGATTCAATTACCTCTTTTGCAGAGAGGTTTTAAATTTACCAGTGGGGAAACAAAGAGATATGTTTCTGTGGATTTGCCAGTTTGCTAGCACATGGGCAAGAGTTAGCTCAAGAGAGCAGGAACAGCTGAGCTTCTGTTCTGAATCAGACCACTGGTGCAGTTCAGGTACTTGTGTTTTCCACAGCA
>NW_010226069.1:42864-52119 GCF_000690775.1 Eurypyga helias
TCATGCTCCTTGAATCATTTTGGCTACACACCACCTCCACCTAAAGCAGCACCTCTCTGGCAGTACCTGTTATGTCACGGAAAGCTGACGGAAGCAGAGACAAGACACCAATCCCTATTTTGCAGCAGGAAAAGAGATGCAGAGAGATGCGATTTTTATTTTATGGTTCACAGAGCAGATTATCATGACCACTGGCAGTGCTAGGAAACAAAACTTCAGTCTAAGTGGAATTTCACAACAAGTGGAACAGTTTTATCACAAATATCTCCTGAGTTTGGGCCACATGGAACCAGTTAAAATCCATTATGCTGAACCATGCAACTGTTTCCAGAATCAAACCGATCTCCTCTCTTCTGTCTACAACTCTCATCAAGCTTTTTAAACAGTGTCACCTAGTAGAATACATCTGAAATCATGAAGGCTCTAATCAAGACCAGATGTCCAAGTACAATAATTCATTTCCCCAGTGAAGCTTTTAACCAAGTGCCATTTCAGCTCAGGCTCAAGCACATGGACTAAGTGATGTGATGGCAGGTTTTAATAATTGCAGCAGGCAAGAGAGTTGCATCAGCTCAACCAAGGTTGGGTTTGAGATAACAAAGACTGCTATTTTTAGATCTCCTATCACGAATATAGGATTAGGCTTAAATATGTGTGGAATTAAATATGTGAGGCACCGGAACAGGTTGCCCAGAGAAGCTGTGGATGCTCCATCCCTGGATGTCTTCAAGGCCAGGCTGGATGAGGCTTTGAGCAACGTGGTCTAATGGAAGGTGTCCCCGCCCACAGCAGGGGGGTTGGAACTAGATGGTCTTTAAGGTCCCTTCCAACCCAAACCATTCTGTGATTTCATTCCAAACGCTGTAACTCCTTATGTGAGAAATGCAAATTAGCAGAATGAAACTGGAGAAATGCTAAGTAGCCACCTTACGTCAAATACAAAAAGAATGTCACTGTATAGATCTAACTAGTTTTGAATTACCTAGCTGTAATGCTCATGTTCAACTTGACAAAAGTGCATACAGACACTTCAGTAGTGGCCAGAACTTTTTCACTTTTAGCTCAAGTAAGTGAGCTTGAAAATCATGTCTGCATGCAGTCTTTCAGCAAGTCTTACAAGGTCATCAGTGTGCTTGTTGCCAATTTCCCTAGAGGAGGTTAGAGATACTTAATGGTACTGAAAACACACAGGTCAAGACTCAACCCTTTGAGAGATCAATAAAATTACCCTCCTGGTAATATAGGACAGAAACACAAGAGCCAACAGCCAGTAAAGAGTTCTAATTCTTGATCAGAACATTCTTACTAGCACACACAGGAGGGCAGACATTTCAACAGCACACATTGCCGCTGTGCAGCACCTACTTTCCTAAAAAGATTTCAGGTCTAGCTCTATGCTTACCTTTACAACATCGTATCGGGCCACATCTGGATCTGGCTTGTTTTCATCCTTTAATTTTTTACCTTGAGACTTCTCTGTTCCATTTAATTCTTCCTCTTCCTCCTCCTCCTCTTCCTCCTCATTGTTCGGGACAAAGGGGAATGCAGCCATCCCTTGATACCATGAGAAAGTCCAATCAAGATATTTCTAGAAGGAGAGTAAAATCACATAAAATAAAATTCTCACAAAAAAGTCATGGAAGACAAAAAATTCTCAAGGACACTTCTGATTACGGAATGCTTTATTGATTCCCTCATAACCCCAGGAAAACAAGAACACAATAAAGGGTATTCTAAACACGTACAAATAGGATGCAGTGCTTTTTAAGGGAAGTGATTTTAACCTGTGAAACACACATGTGGGAAACCATAAAAAGCAATTACTGTGAGGTGAATTTTATTTACTACAAAGGTAACAGAAATGCAACTTAACTGAAAAAATGTTTACGAGAAAAATAAACAAACAAACATACCATCAAGGCTATAGAAATCAAACTCAAATTGGACATTTATTGGCTCTATTCCCATTTCTGGACCTGTGTGGAGCTTAGGTCACAATACAGAATGGTCATGTAAAAATTGCTATGTTAAAATAAAAACTGCCCAGTGCATCTGTTCATGTCTGTTTGGCTTTTGTTTGAACACCCCTCAGCTTCAGCAAATACAACCACTCTTTTTTGTTCACAGCTAACGAAAGTGTCAGATACTCTCAAGTTCTACAACAATACTGCAACAAGTGAGTTTTCAGCTATGCAGCGAAGGGGTTGCTCCCATAACAGACCCGCTACCTCCAAATGTTTTCGAATATGATACAGTCAAAGTGAATGCTTGCACTACTTAATAACTGCTTTAAATTTACAGCTCCTGAACCACATTAGTCAGAAAAGAAGTGGTAGATTTCAACTAAACCCTGAGCTGTTTTGAAAAATTTCAAAAGGAAGCGCAAGTTATTATCAGACATTAAAAAAAAGAAAAAATGCAATATTAAACAAAGTTGTGAAAAGTGAGTGAATGACATGGTCAAGAGGCCTGACTTTAGAGATGAAGCTATGAGTCCATCTCAGAATCACAGATTCACAGAACGGTTTGGGTTGGAAGGGACCTTAAAGTTCCAACCCCCCTGCCATGGGCAGGGACACCTTCCACTAGACCAACTTGCTCAAAGCCTCATCCAGCCTGGCCTTGAACACTTCCAGGGATGGGGCATCCACAGCTTCTCTGGGCAACCTGTTCCAGTGCAGTGTATTCCAATGCATCTGGAATACAGCATTTCCTCCCACCAAGAGAAGGAGAAAGCACAAGGCAGTACCTGGGTCTTCAAAGGAAATGAAAAGAAAGGACATTCCTTCCCATAGCTATTGATGAATGAGAAAACCTTAGGACCACATGACTTTTATATGTGTTGATCTTCTATGTTTATAGCCACGAAAATCCTGTTTGTCTTACAAATCCTGGAGCAAAAGGCCAGCCCTCCAGCCCTCTCCCTACCTCAAAGACCTTTTGAAACTCAGCAGCACAAGACTCTAAGAACAACTCTCCATATGAGAAAATATACTAACACAGCACTCACGGTGCTGCTTTTGGCATCAGGAGAGTCAAAAATCCCCACTTACAGAAGGCATCACACCACAAGCTCTGATTTGAGAATCAGAGCACTGCAGACAGTTAAAAACCAGAGTAGTATCAGAAGAAAGAAGAGTACATTAAGAAGCTGATTCATAGCATTAATTACCTACCATGGGTGGGCAGGACTCATCTAGCAGAACAACATTAGGCTCATAGCTTAGAAAAGAAACAAGATGTGGAGAAAGCTACCCAATCCTTCATTTCTCTTGCCTCCCCATTAGGGATAGCCCCAAAGGCCTGGGAGAAGGTGCAGGGGGCTTCTTGATATCTACCCACTCTATCACTAGACCCTTTGCAGTCAGACACAGGAGCAGCTCTCACGGAAGGAACTTGAAACACAGCCCAGAGCAGGCTTTGCCTAAAACGGACTGCTGCTGTCCAACCAGGAAGACATCTTAATCTTGCTGCTCACAGCTCTCTAGTATCTCTAAGCACCCAAAAGAAGTTTCAACCTTCTAACAAGAGAAAAAGCATCAAGGAGAAAACAGACACATGAGAAGTCAAAATTAGGTATTTATCAGTGTAAGAACAGCACATGAGAACAGCAGAAAATGGACGAAGAAAAATGCATCATTATGAGGGATAACGGAAAGCAGGGAGAATATATAATCTGTTCAGAAGCAGGAAAACTACAAAACAAGAAGCCAAAACCACAAGAGGCTATATTAAAAAAGCTAAATTCTACACATACATTAGTAGTGGCCTGATGTAGATTGTAAAGATGTCAAAAGGAAGGGAACCTCAGTAGCCTGCACTGAATTTAATCATGGGGCAGAGCTAATTTAAACACAAGAAAATATGTCTGAATCTCTCAAACTGGGATTACACACTCCCCTGTCTGCCTCAGAGCACAGCAACAGTGTTCTATTGACCATTAAGCTAACCCATCCAGCAAGCCTTTGTTCCAGCTCCTTACCATGTCTCCTCATTCCGATTCCTGTAAACAGCTCTGCATGAAATCAAACCCAAGCACTTCATGATTGTCTCACCTCATCATCGAGTGACACCAGCAGGGCCCGGAGAGCACCAACAGATGCTGCCATGACATTATCCACTGCATCATCCAACGAGAAGCGCAGCAAGAAGAGAAACCCAGCATCAAGCAGCAGCCGCAGAACGCTGCCCTTCAAGGAGGAAGCAAACTCTCCAGCCCTGGCCTGAAACATATGTCACGCAGAGCCCGTGTTAAAGCTGTCTCGTCTCAACATCCTGCATGTTTGCCTCTTCCCATTTCTACTGTGAAGTAGCTAAACCGTAAGCAGGTTTTTTTTCCTTTATTTTCTCCTCCCTTCATTCTACAGAGGCACACAACTCCAGTTCCTTAGTGCAAGAAACCTTTCTTTCTAAAGTCTGGACCCATCTTCTGACCCATCATTCTTCTCAAAACCACACTGTTTCTTCTTCTCTGCCTCCACTGCTGTCAGAGGGAAGGTTAGCACTTCCCCTATGAGTTAGGTGGAAATGTGCACAGAAATAAATATTCATTTTGCTTTACACCACTGGCACTTTACGAGTAGGCTGGTTCATTCTCACCTCCTACAGAAAAAGCACATCATGAAGCTGGCTCAGACAACAGGAGCGAAAGGGTCATCGCCAAGGATAGGTTTGTCACAAGTTAACACAAAAAAATAACTTGTGTCCAAAGCAACAACATAACTGAAGTTGCAGCACTGCTGGTGAACACCACACATCTCCCACCAGAGAAGCCTGAAACTCAATTTGTTATGTGCCAAGACTTAACTTTTCTAACAGTAAGGAGACCCTCAGTGAAAAAGAATCCCCTGCTGGTTCACCTTCATTGAACCCTACAAAGCAAGCAACTAGTACCAGAGAATCTGGGGTCTGATCCACCAGGAACTTGAATTATGGGGAGGAATTCCATGGAAAGTGACCTACCTTTTGAACAATACGACCCAAGACCTGTAGAGCCAGTGTCCTCTGTTGAATAACTTGGCTGCGAGACAAATGAAAGAGCTCTTGGAGAGAATAACCAGCCCTCTAAATGGGGGAAAAAAACAAAGCCAACAAAAAACTCTGCTATAAGTAGAAACAGGGTCCTTAAAATAAGATTAACAGTAAAATACTGCATAACAGGAGATAAACTGAAATGCAATGTTGTTTGCTGCTTTGCAACAATTGCAAAAGAGATTGTAATCATTGACACGACGGGACAAAACTGAACTTCTTAAGAAAAGGAGGTATGTGCACCTTTTTCCAACACCACAGATGCTTAATGGCACCACATTAAAAAAACAACTACAAGAGTTTTCTGAAAGTAAAGCAGTTAATGCACGCAGACCAAATTTCTCTTCAGGAGCTTGTTCCAAACAAAAAAAATCACCCGTCCACACTTTCCTAAGGTTCTTGTCACTAAAAAGCCTCAACACAAAAGTAATCCGAAAAATCAAACACAGAAAACAGAATTGGATCTGCTCTTCCTACTATATTACACCTACCTCTGCCTCTTCCCCATGGTGATGCAGGCCTAGATGTGTCGGTAAATCAGCATCTGCAGGAATCAATTCTCCTTTTAAACTGAACCGAGCTTGCATTCCCTACAATAAAGGGGTTGAGAGAGAACAAGATTATTTCTATTCCCTTCTACTCCATTCATCACTTAAAAAAAACACTTGTTGCATCAACTGTTGGAAGGTGATAGTTCAAAAACTCCCCAGGTCAGGCCTTGTTCTTAAAAAACTTTCCTCCCCTCCTTCCTTTTTTCTTAGCTTTCAGCCCTGTTTCATCCCAGATCGCAGCTGCTGGACTCTCACTTCCTAGCTCTCCTGAGGACTACAGGCAGAATTGACCACATACCATCCCACCCTGGTGGGAGAAACTGGGGAACCTCTCAGCCTGATGAAATCTTACAGAGTGAGTAACCAGAGGACTAGTTTTTGAAGCCTTCAAAATGGTTACTGTCACAAAGCATGATCCAGACATGAAAGACACCAGTTTCTGCCCTCACACCTTTTTGGTTTTCTTCTGCCGGGGTGAGGGTAAATCTTTCATCCATTCCAGCTTCTCAAACTCCACATTGTCCATGTGAATCCACTCCTTCTTGGGCTTCACAGGTAGATCATCATCTTTGTGGGGAAGACAAAAAAAATGGCAGTCTTACCTTCCGAGGCAGGGATAAAGAAAATACTATTCCCTCTTTGCCAACTCACTTGGCTTAAAGATCGCATCAAAGAAAACAATTTTCAAATGAATATTGGCCAATACATAAACAAAGGTTTACAGCTGTTTTCATCTTTCCTGAGAGTTACAAGAGGAAGTAAATAGCTCTGTAATGAAATTCACAGACAAGGCTAATTCGGGAGAATCTGAACAGAAGTCAGGACACAAATAAGGAAAGTGACCAGAACCAGGGCAGAAAAATAATACCAGCCCTGCTTTTGAGAAAGCAAACTAACATCATCCAAGGAAAACAGTGTTAGGGGAGATGTGAAATAATTCAAAAGTATTAATGCAGAAAGTCCAAGCAAATTATTGGAAGCCAGTACGATTTCAGCCTAGATACACTGGAGAGAGCACAAACACTACTATTGATGCTTCTATCACATTTGCTACGCTGCTCTTCGTTCTGTGTCCCCCTCTAAAGGCTTGAGGAGATCAGCTTGGAAAGAACACAACAGCTGGAAATTTACACAGCTTTCCTGAGAAACAATTCAGTAGGGAAACTGGACAGTTGAACAAGAATTGCAAAAGTGCAAATACTAGAGGAAGAAATTACTGACTTAACTTTATAAAAGAGCTTTGACTAGAAGAATTTGAGAAACAACATATTTACGCCTGACATCACAAGAGTTGCCCTAGGAAAGAGACAGATCAGCATGTGGAATAATCTCACAAGTGAAGGGACAGGAGAGACGTAACTAGAAGTGATCTGAATGCTAGGAAAGGTAATGCTTTGCTACTAGGATACTACCCGTACCAGCATGACAAGAGATGAGCTCACAAGTCTCTGGTATCTCAAGAGAAATCATACTTAAGGACAGGAACAGGCAGTGTGAGGGCATGAAAAGCGGCAGCATCACTGCTGCTGGAGCAGCCCAGAACTCATTTGCATTGCAGCTATTAATTGCAGTGCTCTGGTCTTCTCCTGCAAGGAACAGTGAGTCCCACTGAGATGCTCTTCTTTCATCAGATCTTTTCCTGTCGATAACTGGCCTGAAACCTAACCTTTCACTTTCCTCCAATTAGCAGATAAACTTTCAGAAAGGCACTCATCCTTTCTAGGATGAAGCTTCACCCTTGTGATCGATGTGGTATTGAGACAGGCGAGGAACCAAGCACAGAGTTATCTTCCCCAGCCAGAAAGCTGTTGCGCAGAATTTCAGCCAAAGGCTCAGTACACATCTTAATTGAAGGGAGATGTAAGACAGCGGAATGTCTGTGGGTGGCAGGAGCAAAACTAGAGGAAATAAAATCAGCAGAAAAATGAAATCTATTGACATTTGTAATTCAATAAATTGTTTTTTCCTTCTCCATTAATTACTAAATTGATAGAATTGAGTTAATCATTCTATGAATAGGATTGATTACGCATATTACCACCAGCCCTTAGTATTACGATCTGGTCAACAAGACGGATATATATTCCAAGGCATCAGTAGATTGTTCAGTTACTGAGAAATCCCTCTAAGAATACACAAGCTGACAGTGTGACTGCAACATCTGTACCGAAATTTTTCAGATTTGGGTTTTATTAAAGGCTACCACCCAACCTATTCCCTTCCTGCTTCGCTTCCCTCTTTTGTCTTGGTGCCAGAATTTACTTTTCCATTTGGTGAGATCACAAGTTGCTGGATAAAGGCTTCACAGTCTTATTTATCAGAAACAGTAGCCTTTTATTTCATTAGAAAGAGACAGGTTTGACTTTTGAGCAATCCTATTGCTTTGTGTCATCATCCTCTCCCTGGGGAAATTCAGAATGACCATATCTGCTGAGCTGTTTGTGATGAGCTTACTCCTGAGCACGAACAGATGCAAAGTCCCAACACTAAGTGCTAATGTCCAATTAGTATTTTATACCTCTTGTTGGTCGAGATGGGCTGAGGGCATAAACTCGGGTGTTGGAAAGACTTCCCTTAGTTTTATAACTGTGTTCCAGCTCACCCTTTCTTGGTTATTTCAAATATCCTGGGAAAACTACTCTTCTCTTTTCCTGTGCAGTCTTCCATAGGAAGCAAAAGATGCTGTCAGCAGACAATGCTCTGAACACTGAGCTATTCCCAAGAGCACTACTACAGTCTTGTTCAGTCTTTACAGGCTGAACAACCTGCTACTATTGCTCCTAGGTGAGTAAAAGAACATCACTTAATCTGGTGCTGCTTGTGCACTTGATTGTTCTGGAACTAAAAAAGAACTAAAAATAGTCCTTTTGATTACAATGGCTTTGTGGAAAAGTAAAACTTGTGAAGAATCAGCAGAACTCAGTGAAGTGTCTTCCTCAGTAAGAGGCTAATCAACTTTCCTTCTCTTGCACATGTACACACACACTGACAGACTCATCCCTCTCATCAAGGAAATGGTAAACTTGTTCTCTCTTGGGAACACCAAGCTGAAGTCCAGAAGTGATGCAGAAACTGCTCTAATCATTCTGCAAGCTGCACTGGGACACAAAGAAGAGAGGATCAAGAGCTGGAGACAGCCAAAAATTGACATGAAACTGGGAGAGAAGCATGCTAACAAGGGAGAGAGATCTGCTATGAACAAGTGTGGGAGAGATGAGAATGGGAGCTTCTCATCTCACAACAGAGAGAAAGAAATGGCTGAAGAAAAAACCACAGTGATGAAAGCAACAATAAGAACAGAAGCTTAAAGGGAAAACCATTTCTTTTCTCTGCCATGAGAATATATGGGTTGCTGTAGCTGCTGGGGACAAAGCAGCTTTCTCCTCATACAGGCACATATTGAATATTAAAGAATGCTGTTGTAAGAGGCAACAGCTCTGCAGAATTCCTCAAAAAAACAAGCAGAACACACCCCACCTTAATACTTCCCTCCATCTGCAGCACAAAGAACTGTATCCTGTGGGCTCTGAGATCAAGCCACAGAACGGGGCCATCAGGATCAGTGTCACAGTAAGACACATGTGCTATATGAGCAATTTCCCTGAAATTAGATTGATGGTGGTCTCCATGCTACCCTGTGAGCAAATCACTAACTCTCCACCCCACCCCCCCC
>NW_010226069.1:52150-65246 GCF_000690775.1 Eurypyga helias
CAGCAGGTCCCAGTTAAAATAAATTATTCAAGCAGCAGCCGAATCTCACTACCACACCCTTTCCCTGTTTCCCTGTTCCCACAACTGAACAGAAGAGCAATGATGACTGCTGTTAGAAACACACTTTCCCTTCAGAGGCCTCAGAACAAATATCAAAAGACAAAGCAACACTTGCCACTGAACAGCTCACCTCTGTTACATAGTGTATCACCCTTCTCCTCTAGGGAGCCCAATTGCAAATAACAGAGATGCTCTTTCTTGAACCCAAAAAGTATGTATTTTTTAAATATCATGATAAAATCCGAGTTGGATAACTAAAAAAGTGCCACATCAATCCAACCTGGATAGATGTAAACACCATATAAACCTTACATTTATGTTCAGAACATTAACAGCATGCACTTTGTTTCTTACCTGTGATTTCTACCTTCATTTTTTCTTCCTTCCTTACAGATTCTTCCAGACCCGAATCCGGCACAGAAAGAGATAATCCTACACCATGCTGAGCCACAGGCAGAGATTCCAAACACTCCTCCGGTCTGTTCTGTTCCATTTTTAATTCCTTTTTCTGGCCTTCCTTACCACCACGTCGTGACTTTAAGAAAGCAACTAAACTGGAATCTGCAAGTATTGACAAAGAGACAGACAGAGAAGTGACAGAAAGTCTCAAAATACTTGATATGCCTATAAGCACCTGCTATTTATGTTTCATCTTTGCATTCTGTGATGGTTCCCATTCCACATGCCCTCTTCTTCTGTACCACCTGTCACTTCTTTTCAAACTGAGGCACTTAACTGCGTTACACCTCTTGAGCACGTAAGCTGGGTACAACCGACGGGTGAGGCGACCCCAGAGAAAGGGTTGCTAAAAGTCTTTCAAGGTAAAGCAACCACAAAAATTCTAGTTATTCTCCCAGTTTACAGACAACGAAACAATTGTTTCTTCCTCTCTGAAAAGGCACATCCAAACAAGACTATTCATTCTGGAGAGAATCCTGGTCTGTGATTTATGGGAGGAACCCAGTTCTGACAGTTTACCTGCCCTGCCTGCGGCCTGCTCAGCAGCATCAAACGGAACGCTACGAGAATACACGGAACAGACACCACAGGAGGAATTACTTCCTCATTATTGAATTACACTAGAGCTGTAGTGCATGGTCTAGATATCATGCTAGAAGGAGATCTTGTTTGTTCTGATCTGAACTGACTCCCCATCCTAAGAGTCAATTACAGTCTGACAACATCCAGGAAACAGATGTGGCCATTATCTTCAAGCTTTGGAGAAGAGGAACATTTGGGACACAGGGATGTTTTGAAGGACAGATAATATTCCTATAGAGCTAAAATAGGAAAATGTCAGAAGATCATCATTTTACTTTCAGATCTACTACAGATATCCCACATCATTTTTGATGGAGCACACTCACTCTCTTCATCTGGTGTTGGCATGCTTACGCCAGAGGTGAACAGTAAGAGACAGTGCATTGTGCCTCCAAAAGATACAGAGATGCCATGTCAGAGATGTATAAAGTAACAGAATACAGCACCTACATTGGTTATTTATTCTTCAGAGGACAAAGGACAAGCAATTCAGAAAAGCCCTGTACCTAAGAGAAGGCATCCCAAAAGTGAAACAAATTCCATGTCTCTGAAACAGTTCAGAGAGGATGGAGGGATCTATCCCACATTTGCGACTGCTGCACACTCTCCTCATGATGCAGCTTAAACCTCCCCTGGCGAGGGAGAGGCACTCAGCCCAGTCTCATTAAAGCCCACGTATTTTTTCCTGAATGCAGGGAGAGCTCACTTTCTCACACTTCACTGTACACACCAAGGAAAAGACTGTATTCATTATTTCACCATTTCACACAAACAGTGACAAACAAGTCACTGCTTATGTCAATCTGTGCACACAGATTTGTGTCAGGAAGTAAGCCTATGTCTGCCTGGAGCCTCCGTGGGCAACACCAGAAGAGT
Organism: Eurypyga helias; assembly: GCF_000690775.1. NCBI lineage: Eukaryota > Metazoa > Chordata > Aves > Eurypygiformes > Eurypygidae > Eurypyga > Eurypyga helias. Next base: position 54,128 of record NW_010226069.1, read on the forward strand.
ATCAACAACAAGACCGGTAGACACTGCCAAGCATGGAATTGCCTACCTATGCTCATATTCCAGACCACGGAGCCTCACCTGCTTCATAACCAAGAGGTTAACTCAGAGACTGGGCAGCATTAAACACCCACAAATTATTCACAGTCCTGAATATGGAGAAAAGGTCTCTTTAATCCACATCTCTGTGCCTGTCTAATTCTAAGTTCATCTGTAAGCCACAAATTTAGTCTAGGAGTTGCTTCTCATGCATAATTCCTAACCGCAGATATTTTGGGAATGCAAAATTAATCCCAGTTTCCTTTGGGCCTCAAAGACAGAAAGATCCACACTTTTAGCCCACAGAAGATCCACACTTTTAACCCACAGGGCATATAAACAAACACACTGATTTAGAAAATAATTTATTGTTCAAAAATACTTAAAATACATCCTACCATTTTTAAACTCCCTAAGTATTCACTTCACTAATATCCCAAAGGATAGAGTGGTGCAGACAAGGAGCAAAGATCACAAATCAGTCACAAGAACAAAGTGCACAAACAAGCTATTTTCCATACACACACACCATCCTTATAAGCAGCAAGGCTAAAGAAAAGAAAATTTCACCTCAGGTAGTTTGGAGAGCTCAGCTCTCAGAGTGAGGGAAGTCCCTAAACATGCCATCTGCAATTATTTTGTGCAGTTCCTTTGCCACCTTTCCAGCTATATGCATGCTGCTTGCAAAGAAGTGAAGATCATTAATATGATCTTTAAGCTAAACCCACAGGGGATTTATGCATCTAAAATGCCACTCACACTTAAATTTGATGCTAAAGAATCTGAAATTATAAGAATTTCAAAACTCCTTGTCAGCCACCTACATTGGTAGGTCTGCTCTTCTTGAGCACACAAAACCACTGAAACCAATGCCAACAAGTTTTACAGTGCCCAGTATCACCCACAGTATTATCAGACATACCACACGGAGCGTCCTCCCCCAATCTGTCACCAGCTGTCAGTGACAGGCATTTCCAGAGCACCACTGTGGACAGGGCTCCCAACCAGAGACAAGACCCCTGCCAGAACACCTGCACCCAACAGGCAGATAACTAAAACACTTTTTCCAAGAAATTCAAAACTAGCTCTAAGTTTTTTTCTGCTCTGCCAAGTACAGATTTTAATTGAAATTTCCTACATACTCACGTTTCCCCCATGCGGGTACTGACAGTCCTGGCCCAAGCCTTATGTATTTAGAGGGGATGGCCAAGGGCTCTCCCACCTCATCAGTGTTATGGCCATTCTAAGCATAGCTTTGCTTTCTTATCTGCTTCAAAGAATTCTATTTTAGGACCTTAATACATGGATGTGTAACCAGGTATGTGGTGTGCAAAGTAACAGACTGCATGGACTATCTTATCCCACAGCAAAGGGGAGACAAGACAGATTTATGCTAAGCCCCCTCTTACAAAGGAATAAGCACTCTCAATTCCTTCACCCTTAATTATTACTCATAAGCTACTGACTTGACACGGAAGCTAGATTGTCCACATATGCATTGAGCAGGAATCCCAAGCTCCCATCTTTGATCTGTGAATTTGTTAAGACTTCAGGACACCTACATATCTCTAAAATTCATCCTGGGAAGCACATACCCAGCTGAGCCAGAAGCTTTTCCTGCTCCTGCAGGATCTCTTCCTCAGACATGGACCGCAGCTTCTCCAAATTCTCTTTATGAATAGCTTGAACTTCCTGCTCGCTCTTCTGGCTTCCAAGACCCTCTCCCGTTATGAGACAAGGCCGCTGAGAGGTCAATAAATGACCAGCTTTATCTGTAAGATCCAGCAGAGAAGGCAGTTAGTGATTTAAGTGCCTACAGCATTCTGAATGTATCTAAATTTTGTCATTACCAGGCTTGCATAATTTCTTTTTTTTAAACCTTGTTAGCCAAGTTAAAATAGGAGAAAAGAAGTTGAGTTTAGCTTCAAACAAAACTAAATATTTGGGCTTTCATCCCATGTCACAACAAAACATCATTTCCACCTTGTTTCTTTAGGAGTTTGGGGAGGGATGAAGGAAAATAATTTTGTTTCTTTAATGCAAAGCAACAGCAAGAAAAGGCAAACGAGCGTAATTCACAACTTATGAGTCAGAGCATTCTTCCAAGTTGGCCAATACTAGATTCTTTCTCTGCCCAAGAACATCTGAACCCACATTTGTATGTCAGCTGAAACATGACCCAGTAAATATCTGCTGAGTGAGACAGAGAATTAAAATTATTCAGTAAACCAGATTCTGGAGTGATAGAGGACCCATTCTCAACAGAGGTATGTTTGCTTCTAACAATGTCCTGTACTCACCTTTAGGGTTAAACATATTAGAAGTTCCAGCAGGGGGGCAGTTTTCCTACCCTGAACAAAATCAAGTCTCCTTTACCACCTAATACAAATCCCTTCTAAAGACTCATTTCATTTAACTCTTAACAGCAGGGTAACATGCTCCTTCGGTCAGTGAGACCCTCCAGCTGTCCTGCAGCCCATGTTACAAAGACCTGACTTAATGGCTTTATTCCTTATGTTTTGTTCATATACTCCACACAGTGACTTAGAACACCCCTTCAATCCTAAACCAGCCAACCCCGAAAGCATCAAACCCCTGTTCAAACAGCAGTAATGACACCCATCATAACACCAGCCAGGGTTGAGGTCATTTCCACAGCAGTTGTCTTGCATATGCGAGCAGAAAGATGAGAAGACAGTGACCTGGTAAAGCATACAGTTAAGCTTCCCACCACCAGCAACTAAGCTCAAGGTTACCAGGCACAAACACTGTTACTACACGAAACACAGCTCCCCTTTTTCTCCTAGTTTTCTTCTAGTGATCCTGCCACAACAATCTTGCTGAGGATGCTGTGACATTTTCTGACCCCTCTGTTGCGCATTTTAGAAGCGTTCTGCTCCAAGATGAACACAGCTATAGGGCTGCTGTATTTCCCTTTGAGATTTCTTGGGCAGACGTGCACTTGTAACAGGGTACGCAGGAAGCACAGTATATTGACCTGGGTGGTGGATTTGTGCAGGCACAGCACATCTGAGGGTTCTCTTACCAATCCTCCGACAGAGGTCAGGGCAGGCAGAAACCTTAGCCCAATGGCGATAACCCTCAAATGACATCTGCCTCTATTTCAATGTGAAAAAGAGGGTGTCAGGGGAAAACCCAGACACGTGATGGTCCTAAGCAAATAGGACTGCCCAAGACAAAAAAAGAATAAAGGCCTGGAGATGCTGGTACCAGTTGAATTGGTTTCATCTTTCCTTGTCACGTTGCTGTCAGACAAGAAGCTGCTGGAGGTGGTGCTGACTCATCAGCACTGCCTCACAGCATTCCTTACGGAGCAAAGCCACAGTCTCATGGCAGTGGATCTGGCAACAGAAGACTGAGTTTTCAGCTTCTAGGCAGGAGTGAGAACCTGCATCACAGTGGTCTCAAACACCTTGACCAGACACAAGAACAACCCTCTTCCTGCAATGGTGGAAATCAATGATAAAACAGTAAAAACTTTACATATAACAAAGAGAGAGGAAAAGGAGTACAAGAACTGTGAAAAATAAATCTAGTTGGCCCTGCGTGAAGCAAAAAGCAAATCAGTGAGAAAGCTAACCCAATTTTTAGAATGTTAATTTGGGTCTCAGACCATTTCAAATCCTTGTCAGCCTACAGAGATTCCTAAACTTAGGACAACAGCGCTACCCTAATGTAAAGATAAGGTGCAGCGATGTTATGTTTTTACTACGGCTATGTAAATCCGGTAGGCTGGATGAGCAGAACCTTCTCCACCTACCGTCCCTGATGCTGGGGAAAGGTGCCTCTGCTGCGGTTCCCTCAGGACCCAGGGCATCCGGAGCAGTCGATGGTACGTGCATGCACTCGGCAGCAGAGGGAGCTGCCTTTTCAGCAGCTCTTCTTGCTGCCATCTTCTGTGCAAAGATGCTTTTTCTTCCAGATCCCACCTTCACCTGCAAACAGGGAAGCCATGTGTCACCACTTTCCTCTCCAGACTCCCCCACACACCTGCCACTAACAAATGTACAGATCTGATCCTAAAGACGCCCTCAGATCAGACTCTGGGAGGTGACACAGAGAAGCTGCTGGCAGCCACCTGCCCTTTTCTGTGCGTGTGCTATTCCTTTTTTAACACACGATTTAATGCTTGGACAGAGAGACAAAAACATGAATGTTTTTGCTACCTAGAGAAGGAAGATGATTAATTATTAGTGAATTCAAGTCAGGCAAGTATACCTAAAATATCACCAAACACAACAGTTCCAGCTTTCCTGCTGTTTGGAAACCCTGCATAGCTGAATACTTTGCATTTCTGAGGATAAATGGGGCTGTACTGTACTGTGCTCACCACATGCTTGGAACGGGCTTCTTATAAGGTGATTAGAGAGCAGCAGGGTGAAGAGATTTGCACAGTAAGAAGTGGGCAAGTGGTGCTAAAATAATCCTGAATAAATTACTGTGCTGCTTGCCTAGGCGATGGAAGGGCAGGGCTCTGAACAGTCTTGCACAGGAAATCCAAAGCAGACCAAGTGAAGAAAAAAAAAAACCACACCTCTTGCATGTCCTGAGTCCAGAGAAGCAGCTTAAAAGAACCCTTGGTAGCTGCTCTCTGCTGTCCTGCAGCAGGTAAACAGAACGGGTAGTTTAAGAAGTATTACTCTTTCAGAAAAAGCTGTCCTTCAAAATAAGTTAACCTCTTCAAAGCAACCACAGCTGTCAATCACATACCGATTCCCGGCATCTGACTCCCACTCAGCTAGCAGCTCGTGCTACTACTGCAAGAGCTGAAGATAGCAGCCACAGCTTCCAGTTTTACAGCCTCAGGCAAAAAGTTCTGTCAAAATCCAAAAAGCTGCAAAACAATGTGTAACCGTATCCAAATATCACGCGGGAGGAATCAGGTGCAACCTCAGTAAGTACAGGCTTAATCAAACCCGGTGGACAAATTAACAGAGATTGCTCTTCAGAGCAAAACAAGCAGATCAGCATCAATTCTATTGCAACAGTGCGGATTTGATCCAACTCACTCTGGTTAACTGAAGGGGGATCGCCTTTTTCCTAAACCAAAAGGATTCCAATGTTATTTAACTGCCTACTTGGTGGCAGCTTGGTAGGAAAACTCTCTCGTACACCAAGGTGGTGATGCCAGAGATCTGTTGAGCCAGCTCCTAGACTCCAGCATGACAAGTCACTTATTCTGAGCCCTACCACCCAGCAAGCATTAGGCTTCGGTGTGGGCAAGTTTTACTAGTTAACCAAAGTAGCATAAAACAGCTGCTCCCGATCTTACCTCACTTTCTACCTCAGAGCGGTGAAACGTCCTTGGAAATGGGTCTCCCGTGGGCACTGGCATGGTCACTGCTACTGCACTCGTGTCTCGCTCCTACAGCAAAAAATTCAAACTCTGTAGAAACCACTGCAACAGCCAGACATGTTTATACCACTTAGCTAAGAGTGCCCTCAAAATCTCTCAGCTCTGCCGCTCACAAGCTTTATGCTACATCGCTGTCTGGCTCTAAGTAAGCACAAGGTATTCTGAGCCTAAGTGAGGCTATTTTGCAAAAGGCTGGGCTGCCAAACTGCATGCACCCAGTCAAAGAATCAGATAAAGGAAAACCTGGACCAGTGCAGAGCAATGAGGACATCTCCCTTAGAGAGTCCAGAATCCACACTAGAGCACGTGCCTGCATGCAAGCAGTGTGTCCTGTAGGCAGTCTGGACTGGAGAGCAGATTCAAACACATATTTAACTGACAGCAAAAATATACCCAAAGAGCTTTTTCTTTCAAGGTGCTCCCGGATGTTGGTCTACAGTGCTACAACTGCTTCATTACACTGTAGAAATAAAAAAAAAAAAGGCAACAGAACCCCTTTTCCTCCCTCCCCACTGCTCAGTTCACAGCATTCAAAAAAAAAAAAAAGACTAGATAATTACATAAAAAACAGACATACAATAATTTTGCTGAAGACTGCTGTAATGTGTTTATCATGACTCTCCAGTCTTTCCTCTGGATCTTCATCCTCGAAGTGCACATAGGCACTTTTGATCTTGGACTTTTTTGGAGGAGCTGGAGTTAGAGCTGGGAGAGTATCAGGAAACTCTGGAAAGGGGAAATAATAACAAAAAAAAGTAGTCAAGTTACTTATGTGTAACTACTGTGCAACTAAGGCTCCCTAATAGCACCTATTACTGCTCTGATGAAAACAAAGATGATGAGGAAGCAGTAAGACAATTAAGAGTCTCTGACTTGCACTGGGGAGTGAAGAGAAACATGCTCAAGAATGTTGTTATTTATGTACTGGCACCAAGGTCTTGTCAAAAGAGGTGCATGAGCAGTAATGGGTACTGAGGCCTGACTGCAAGTATTAAGGGAAGACACAAAGCTGTACAGAAATAAACAGTGCCCTTGCAGGTTGTGTTCAGGCATCGAAAAGCACATTTCCATTACCAGCTCTAACAGCAAGTGATTTGTATGATCATGGGCAAGTCAAGGCCTCCTTTTCACAATCTATAAACTGGGATCATATTTCCTTACGTGGAACCAAGCACTGCAAGATTTAAATTGTTGCTTTTAAGAAAGCACCTTGGGCTTCTGAGACTATTAAGCACATGACACAAGTGTACAGTACTATGATGGAAGAAAACAAAACCACAGGAAGGAGGCTTATCAAGCCAGATCTGCTGGCTGAAAGCTGGAGCTGTTAGCAGACCTAAATCTCAAAGACGCTCAGAACAGACTGGAGAGATGGCAAAATAAGCACTGAGTGTCCAGGGTGTACAAATCACAGAAGACATTTCTTGCACTGCAGCTGGCAAGGTACCACAGACAGCTGATAAATGTAAAGGCAACATGTTGGAAAGGTGATTCTACTGGATGCTAGTAACACTGGACAAGTGCATTTTCCAACAAGGCTATGAACAAACAATATTGCAAGGAGGACACACATGCAGGGTAAAAGCAACACTGGGTTGAGAGGGACATGAAAGGGCAAGCACTGAGGAACACTGAAAGGGACAGAGAAACTGAGTAATTAAAAGAACTCCACAAGGCAAACTACCATCCAACATGACTACATCTTTGTGGTCCTGCAATGGGGGTCTCTCAGCATCTGTGCTTCCTCCTTCCCCCTTCCTCTTGTCTGCTTTCTTCACAATCTTCACTGCAGGTGAAGCTCTGGCTGCCAGGAACTGGTTTTGAAAGTGCAGCAGGTCTGCCTCAGACTCCCCAGGCTTTGGTCTTGTCAACATCCTGCCTTCTTGCTCTTGTAGCCCAGCCCTTCGTGCTGTTCACATGGAACCTGTTGAAGACATGGAATTTCATTATTTGAATACAGAAGAGTGGATTTCCTGGTGAAAGGATGGGAACAGTATATTGTGTTTGTGTGGCAGGAGTTTGGTAGCATGGAAGGGGCTACAGGGGTGCTTCCTGCAGGAAGCTGCTAGAAGCTTCCCCAGCACCAAGTTGGACCTGCTGCTGACCATGGCCGAGCCAATCAGCAACAGTGGTAGCACCTCTGGCATAACATAATTAAGAGTGGGGAAAAAAAACCTGTGGTGGAACCTGCAGCAGAGAGGGGTGTGAGAGAGACAACCAGGCAGACACCCTGGTCAGTGCAGAAGGCGGGGAGGAGGTGGCTGGAGCAGAGGTTCTCCAGCAGCCCGTTGTGAGAGGGCAGGCTGTGCCCTGCAGCCATGGAGGGTCACAGGGAAGCAGAGACCCCCCTGCAGCCCAGGGCAGGGGTATGTGCCCCAAAATCCCCTGACTCCATGATAAGCCCACACTGGAGCAGGTTGCTCCTGATGGACTGCCACCCATGGAAGGGACCCACGCTGGGGCAGTTTGTGAAGAACGGCAGCCCATGGGAAAGACTGATGTCAGAGAATTTGGTGGAGGACTGTCTCTCGTGGGAGAGACCCAACACTGGACCAAGGTCAGAGCGTGAGGACTCCTCCCTCTAAGGAGGAAGGAGCAGCAGAGACAACGTGTGATGGACTGACCTCAACCCCCATTGCTTGACCCCATGTGCTGCTGGAGAGGAGGATGTAGAGAAACTGGGAGCAAAGCTGAGCCCAGGAAGAAGGGACGGGCGTGGGGAAGGTGGTTTTCAGATTTAGTTTTATCTCTCATTACCCTACTCCAATTGGATTGGTAACAAATTAAATTGATTTTTTCTTCCCCAGGTCGAGTCTGTTTTGCCCATGACCACAACTGGTGAGTGATCCCTCCTGTCCTGGTCTCAGCCCACAAGACTTTCCTTGTATTTTCTCCTCCCCATCCCACCAGGGGAGGAACAAGCAAACAGCTGCGTGGTGCTGAGTTGTTGGTTGGGCCTAAACTAAGACAAACAGCAAGGGAAAACTATTAATTTTTGTCCCACTCCGTTGTTCCTGTACATACCACAGCCGCCCTACTTCAGGATCACCCCAGGATACAACCAGTTGCACCAGAGTCCCAGACAAACCGTTCACCTTGTTCTTCACTGCCAAACAACATGTTACTAGACAAGCCAACAACTGGTCAACCAGCCAGCTGGGAGCAGAATGGCATCCATCCTGCTAAAAAACAGCCAACAAGTATGTCACTGCCAGAATGCTAACATCATGGCCTTGGATTTGCAAAACCGCAGAAGCACCTGGTCCAAGACAACACATTTGACTTACCCTGATACCAACGCCAACCAAGAACATCAGAAGCATGCTATCATGCAAACCTTCTCACTCCAGCATACAGTCCTCTCACGATCCTAGCATTAGCAGCCCCGTCAGGATCCAAGAGCCTGCCCATGTAAATTTGGAAAAGGCACATGCTCTCACTGACTGTTTGCTTTCCTTCTCACCTAAATCTCCAAAGTGCAAAGTTACTCTTCCTTATCTAGTCCTCCTGCTTTAGCTCTCTTGTTCTTTCACTGCCATCTTAGTGGCAGAAGCCATGCTGTTTCCAAGCACTGGCATCCACTTGCCCATACCAATTTTGCATTGAAAGCCAAGAGTGCTATTTATAAAGACTTCTATCTCTGTGCATATGGGGACTCATGAGGAAGGCAACCATTCCACCTCCCATCTACTGGGCATGAAAACATTAGTGAGTATTTCTCTTCACCTCTTAATTCCCAGAGCCTGGGACTGTCAATCCATTTCTCACAGACAGCAAGTACAGTGTTTGCAAATACATTTCACACTAATTGAATCACTGATCAGCACTAATGCTACAGACTTGACACCTTCCCACACTTGCTATGTTGAAATATTTTGTACATATTTGATCTCTTCCACTTTTAAAAGCCCATCAGGCCCCATTGATGATTTATTGTGAGGTTGGAAAGGAAAACGGGTATTTAAAACTACAATTATCTGCCATATGGATAGGCTGCAAGCATGAGAAAATGCAAAGCTTGGAAATGAATCTCTGTCTTAATCTCAGACCAAAATAAAGTTCAATCCTTGTGCAGGCACAGCCCTGAAGCCAACGTTTTGTCTTATGCTATTATCATACTTTATTGTAAAAGGTACCTCATAGAAGGGAAGCTAACAGACACAAGAATTACCTCATGCAGTATTTATGACCTACATGTGGAAAATTTATATCATTTTCAGGGATCTCATTCTTGACCAAGGTTGGTTAGATGTGATGCTGCTGGTTCCAAAAGCATGAAGAGGTCCAGGGAGTTTTATATTTGGTTGCGGGTTTTGGTTTGGGTTTTTGTTTTGTTTTGTTGGGGGTTGGTTTTTATCAAGGCCTTAGTGTAAAACCACCAACCACCTAAGACCCCCTGAAATTTTTTCTTGCTCCTCATTTTGTGCACAAGCTGGACTAAAACCCATTCAGTCTTAAGAATTTTGTGTACCAAAACAAAGTGGATTTTCCAAGGTTTCCAGGGACCCCATTTACTTCAGCACTTCATGACTGAGGAACCAGACCTCTTCATCCGATGCCAGCAGCACGAGATAGTTGCCCAATTTCAGACATCTCAAATTACTGACCGTAATGAAAGCTGTCAGCTCAAGAGGCCCAGAACAACAGCTTCCATTTACCCCAAGCCTACATATGGCACAGGCAGCAGCAAAGGGAACTTCCCTGTACCCTCTGTACAATAAAACCCTCCCCCAGCACACAGAGAAAATGCCTGACTTCTCTGCCAGCACTGTCAAGGACATCTGTGGAACATAGAATCACAGCATGGTTTGGGTTGGAAGGGACCTTAAAGATCATCTAGTTCCAACCCCCCTGCCATGGGCAGGGACACCTTCCACTAGACCAGGTTGCTCAAAGCCGCATCCAGCCTGGCCTTGAACACTGCCAGGGATGGGGCATCCACAGCTTCTCTGGGCAACCTGTTCCAGTGCTTCACCACCCTCTCCATGAAGAATTTCTTCCTGATATCTAATCTAAACCTCCTCACTTTTAATGTAAACCCGTTACCCCATGGCCACTAGCAAAGGCTACTTCAGGGCAGGACAGGAAGGGAGCACCCTGCTATGGTGCCTTGCTACTGTCTGAGAAGGACTTAACACAAACACACCTGGGATGTCGTGGTTCTGACTGATGTTGAGAACAATGAAACACTCCCTTTCAGCCCAGTTTCCTTGCAACTCCACGGCAAAAACTGCAGCTTCTGCAGACAGCTCCTTTGCTGTGCAGTCCTAGCACAAGCACACGCCTACTTGCTGTTTATTTACTAACTTTCTGCCGCAACAGGGGATCCAATAATCATATTTCAGTTGATAGGTCCCTCTTTGAAAAGCACAAGTAGCACCACACGCATCAGAAGCCAAGTGTTTCATGCCCTATCATCACAGGCTTCAAAGCCCAAATGACGATGATGCTAGGATTAAGACACAAAGCACCCAGCTATAAGCAAAGTGTGCTGCTAATCTTCCTGCAATAAGCCTCTTCCACACAGGGATGTTCATACACTTGTCCGAGTCTTGGCGTATTAAAAACGTTAATCAAAAATACAGCAGGCTTTGAAACTGCCCTCATTTCTCTGGGGAACTGGCAGGCACCAGAAGCCAGCTGTGCAGTCGTTGCCTGAAGAGGTTAGATGTCATTCCAGGAAACAGAATCACAGACTGGTTTGGG
>NW_010226070.1:0-7422 GCF_000690775.1 Eurypyga helias
TTCTATGATTCTATGATTCTTTTTTGTTTGAGGTAGCATGTGACCAGTATTACCTCTTTTTCAAAATGTGAGGAGTAGAACCATTTGACTCAGTGTGTCAGTGATGTGGGAAAAGCCTGCTCTCTTCAGCCTTTTACCTGACGCAGTGGGTCTCTGGAGTGTGGGCAGTCACCTTGTGAGCTGTGTCCAGATGCAGGTGGATAAAATTAGTGCTTAGCTTGAGCTTTAGTGAAGCCTCATAACTGTAAAGTTGGTCTTATGGTAGGTTTATTTTGGTGTGACACAAGAGGCAGCCAGAATCCAGTTTTATTTACATTAGCTTAAAGCTAGAATAGCAATGATATTTTATGTTGTTATTCTAGTTTTCCATTGGTGTAACTGAGATCTGAATTTGGCCCTCTTTTTGGCATTCAACAAGGGTAATGACAAAATATCAACTAATGGAAAATATTTAAAGAATAAGAAGAGTATTAAATAAGAGGACAATAAAAGGGCTTTTCCTCAGATCTCAGGACAAGTTCAGTTCCACCCTGTCACAAAGCTACATTTAGAGCAGTCAAATACAAGCCTGTTACTGTTCACGGTGTTATAGCTGCTTCTGAAGGTTTCTTTTTCATTTTCACTTTATGCACCGTGCTACAACTGGGATCAAAGCAATTACTTGTAGGCGCTTTTTTTTTTTTTTTTTTCCAATCAGGACAGTGCTTCACACCCTATTGATAAATATTACCCTTAGTGATACAGACAAAATCATTGTACCAGTGAGGTCCCTAGAGAACGGTCAGTGGAGAGCAGAACAGAGTACTTTGCTTATGTTCTCATTCATCTAACACCTAAATCTAATTACTTTTATGGAGTGAAACAGAGTTACATAAATTGTTAGAGACAGGGATCCAATAGTTATACTTTGTACTTCATTTCATTTACAGAAAAGTCCCATCAGAAATATGGAGAAGCACCAAGCCTGATGATTTTAACCACTTCATTTTCACTTGTTTCCTGTTTAGAAATTTTGATCTGAATGTTGATATCAAACCACAAGTTTTACAGAACAACTGTAAAACTGTATTGACTCTTAGGAAATAGTCCATTGTTTATGGTTGCTTTCATTTTCAGAATAATAGCAAGAGTGATCTGATCAGAACCATATGCCAACAGAGCTTGTAGGATAAGGTGTCAATTCCTTTAGGAAATAATAAACTGCTTCTATCTGTGTGGTCAAATAAACACGTTAGTACTGGATGTATGAAACTGAACAATCTCTTAAACTTTTTGTGTCATGAACATGAAAACTTATTAAAGATGCAAGGGGCTAGATTGTTTAGAGGTCATTAGGTAAAAACTATACTTTGTTCTGAAAGAAGCAAAGACTATTCTCACTTTTCAGGGTTCACATCTTGCAACAACAGCTTGAATGCGGTGACTGGAAAAGTAATTTCTATGGCACAGTACAGGAACTTCCTGCAGCAGATCAGACTGCTTTCTGTCAACTGTCTTAGGTGATGTGACCCACACCTTTCATTCTTTTCATGTTCAAGATACTGAATTCAGGCTATTATATTAGATTCAGTTGTTTGTGCTTGTAACTATAAAGCCTAGAGCAGAGCAATAAGATGGTTTTCAAAGTTGCATTTTATTAGGAAATTGTAACAATTTCAAACCACATGTAAACAAACACAAACGTGTTACAAACACATAAAATCTTAAAAATTAACAAGTTGTGTGAATACAGTTTTCTATTACTGTGAATGCAAGGCATCTGTGGTTAAGTAAAATAAGTGCATTCCCCATGAGTGTACAAACTGGTTTATTAAAAAAACCCAGACTTTTATGCCAGAAAAATATGGCTTCAAAGGATTTAATTTCATATAGTTCAAAATGTCAGCAGCTTACTCTGAATTATACTGGAACACTAAAGGTAAGTTTGTTAATCGCAAGGACAACAAATATATTTGTTATAGTAAAAGAGCAAAAAACCACAAAAAGTGCCAGCAGAATGTGAAGAGTTTCCCAGAGAGATCTGTCATCATGAATAATTGCACTTAACCTGTAGGCTATTATTAGTAGCTAATACTGTTTTCTTTATTATTTCAAAATATTGATAATTTTCTTAACAAAAAATCCATCCTGTACCCAACACAAAACATTCACTGAATGCAGATTTAAGGTAACACAATATTGGATTTCAATTGTGCATGTTTACTTTTCTCTTTTTACCTATACATCAGAAAGGTTAAAAAAAACCCCAACCACAAACCAAAAAAATCCCCACAAAAAACAGCGCATTAAAATGAATGATCTGTGCAAAATGGAAAGCCTTTGTATAATAACGGATACCTCATGCAAAAGAGAAAAAATATTTGAAACAAACAGTCTAAGAAGCCCTGAGTCAATAATTTCATTGCAAAGGCGAGGAACACAAGTGCTCTGAGTTCTTCCTATACATCGGTGCATATTCAAATCAGTCCAGTATTTACTTAAACATATTTTAAAACAGGCAGTTTGTGCAGTTTCTCACATAAAAATCTTCCATGCACATCATTCCTTTCAGTAGAATGTACTTAATACTCAATTTCATTTAAGCTGTCAGGATAGCGTGATGAGAACTGAATTTCTTCCACTTGTAGAATACAAAGAAGGGGGAAATAACTGTAATCATTTGTATTTCTATCGTACGAAAGTATGCATAAGAGTGTAATTACCATGCTGGATTTAAATGGGAATGTCATATGATTTTTAAAAAGCGTTACAACATCTAGACAAATCCAGATTCTGAGGATAGTCTCACATCTTAATAGAAAACACAGATTCTGCATTAACGCAGCAGCATGATATTAAATTCAGATCCACTCAGTGGGGATTCAAGGGAAGAATTATCATCGGTCTAATTACAAAAAGCACTGTGAACTGATCAGTGTCTCCTAAGAGAAGCAAAGTATGGTGAAACTTACCTAAACAAGGTCCTGCCTGGAACAGAATATCATCAATAGCAGTGTCACTTCTCATTGACATGCCACGGATTGCCTCAAAAATAATCTGTAAAGGTAAAACACAGATTTTCATGAATCCCACAGGATGAAGGACTTAAGAAAACAAACAAATAAACAAACAAACAAACATGCAGTATATTCAAGGATTTAGTGTGTCCTAAAAGCCTGCATCTTGGAAAGAAAATTCTATGCTCCACAAGTAGACTGACTGCCCTGGCCAGAGAAATTGGCTGTATGCTGTGCTGAAGGAAGCAATTAGTTCTCAGAGTTTGTTACAAAATTGCTATGTGTTACAGACCATCGATAACTTTTCTTTAGTGATGTGACATTTCTACATTGCTTTTCAGCCCAAATGTGCTGCTGTGTGTTGCCCACACGCAAGCAAGACTTGGGGGGAAAAAAAGGCATTATAATGTTATGTTGTGCTCTTTAGCTGATGAAGCTAAACTTGCTTTTCAGGTTTTCTGTTTGGATTTTTGTTTGTTTGTTTCAGGTGGTTTTGTTTTTGTTTGGTTTTTTAATTAATTTCCAGGGTCTTAAGGCAAAAACAATTTAAAAAAACCCCATGCAACATCTTTGGTTACTGATCCGTGCAGTTTTGTGCCCAGTGCTGTTTCAGTCAATAGCAATTTCAGTTCTCCCTTTGGCAAAGAAACTGAAGCAGGCTTTATCTCTGGCGATATTGAAACCAAAGGCAGAACTCTGGCTTTGCATCATCCCTTGCCTTTGGTGCCACCTGCAAGAAGCTGCCATTTTATCACAGCTTAGTGGTTATGGCAAATCTAGACAGGGCTTTAGACAGCTAAGGAAAAGAAATTGCACAGGTGATCTAAATAAAAACTACCATTACTGACAAGAAATTATGGGAAAAGAGCATTTAAATACTTTAAAAAAATTTTTTTTAATTAATTAACTAGTTTCATACTTGCAACCTGTTACTGTCTTTAATAATTCCCTTCCTACCTTCATTTGTAAGAAATTACATGTTACTTCAGCACAAGGTGTCCATTCAATGCTATCTATATTTTAACTTTAATGTAACTCAAAACTTGGATTCTAGCATATAGTTCAGTTCAATATTACGTTCTGGTTTTTTTCTTACCTGATAGTTTCTATCACTTTCATATTCTATCAGCCCCCTTAGCCATGAGATGCTTTGTTCCCCTGTTCTCCTCCACAAAGGAATCTCTTGATCATCATCTTCCTTTTTTAGATAAACACTTAACAATCCAGTCCCTGCTCCATACATGTGATAGAAAAAAGTCAAGCACTGTTTTCCAGAGGTTCCTCTTAGTGATCTTGAAACTAGGTATGCTCTCTGTCCATAGACCATGTTGGATGCCTCTATATACATGTAGTATCCTTAAAAAGATATACAAGCAAATATTAGCAAGTAGAATACATCTCTCAGCATAATACCACAGACTCATAGAATGCCAGGTTGGAAAGGACCTCAAGGATCATCTGATCCAACCTTTCTTGGCGAAAGCACTGTCTAGACCAGATGGCCAAGACCCTGTCCAGATGATTCCTAAAAGTGTCCAGTACTGGAGAATCCACAACTTTCCTGGGGAGATTATTGCAATGGCTGATGGTTCTTGTGAAATTTGCTTGTGTCCAATTGAAATCTCCACAGGTATAACTTGTACCCATTACTCCTCATCTTTTCCCTAGGACTCCTTGTAAAAATGGAGTCTGCACCTCCTTTATAGCCACCCTTTAAATACATGGTGGTAAGGTCTCCCCTAAGCCTTACTTTCTCAAGGCTGAACAGACCCACTTCTCTCAGTGTTTCCTCATATGGCAGGCTTTGATCACCTTGTGGCCCTTCTTTGGACTCTCTCAATCCTGTCCACATCTTTTTTGCATAGTGGGGGCCATAACTGAGCACAGTATTCCAGGTGTGGCCTGTCAAGAACTGAATAGAGTGGTTTAATGACTTTATCTCTGCTAGTGATGCCCTAGTTGATGCAACCCAGCATCATTTCTTTGCCACAGCAGCACACTGTTCACTCATACTGAGCTTGCTGTCCACCAGGACCCCCCAAGTCCCTTTCCACAGAGCTGCTCCCCAGCCTGGTAAAACCTAGCCTGGCTGCACTAGTGCATTATGTTTTTCCAGGTGCAAGACTTCACACTTGTCCTTGTTGCACTTCATAAGGTTCTTGTTAGACCACACTTACAGCCTATCCAGGTCTTCCTGCAGGGTAGCTCTGCCTTATAGAGTGTCCATTTCCCCACTCAGTTTGATATCATTGGCAAACTTCATCAGGGTACCATCATCCAGATGACTTATGAAGATATTAAACAGCATTGGGCCCAGTCCCTGTGGGACCCTACTTGAGGCTTTTTGCTAGTTGAAAAGGAGCTATTTACCACCATTCTGTGGGTGCAGCCTGTCAGCCCATTCCCCACCTACCACACAGGCAGTCTGTGGCATCTGTTTCTCTAGGAGGAGTCTTTGTGAAACTGTATTAAAAGCCTTGGAAAAATCCAGGTAGAAAATACCCTGCTTGCCCCACATCAACCAAGCAGGTTACTTTGTCATAGAAGGCAATCACACTTGTCAATCATGATTTGCCCTTGGTGAATACATACTGGCTTTTCCCAATAACATGCTTCATTCGACTTGTGATAGCCCCCAAGAGGATTTGTTCCCTAACTTTCCCAGGGACTGAAGACTGATAATTTCCCAGATCCTCCTTTAAGCTATTCCTGTAGATGGGGGTGACATTAGTCACCTTCCTGTCTTCTGGGACACCTCCTGTCTATATACATACACTTGCTGGTCTTCTGTTCCTCATGTTGGGAAGCAGCTAAGGAACATTTATTGCTGCTCTGGTTGGCGTGGCTTATTCTGCAGTTGGTTGCAATGGCGTGAGCGTTGTCGCTTTGCACCCGACTCCCTGAGTCCTTCAGTTTAAAGTCTGCTCCACCAAGTTAACCAGCCTGCTGCCAAAGATTCCTTTGCCTCTTCTAGATGGGTGGATCCCATCCCTCCATAACAGGCTATAGTCACTGAAGAATGTCCCATTCTCATAAACACCCTCTTTATGGCACCAGCCACGAAGCCTGTGCTGGTTTTAGTCAGGACAGAGTTACTTTCTTCACAGTAACTGGTATAAGGCTATGGTTTGGATTTGCCCTGAGAAAAGAACTGGTAACACTGGTGGGTTTTAGATGGTGCTAAGGAATAGCTTGCACCAATCCAAGGACTTTTTCAGCATCTGATACTGCACCTGTGTTCCCAACTTTCTCACTACAAGCAGCCAGGGGGTGGGGGGACACAGAGTTCGGTCAGCTAACCCAAACTAACCAAAGGAGTATTTCATTCCACTGAATATCATGGTCAGTATATAAGCCAGGGGTGGCTCAGGGCACCAGAGTTGTTCAGTTGTTCATTGGTTAATTCATTGTGTGTGTTTATTCATGAGTTGGTGGGGGTGATAGTTTCAGGCAGGAATGAGTTCATCTCTTACACAGGGCTGTCAGCCGGTCCAGAGCAGCCAAGATATTTGTCTCATTTCTTGGTACATCAGGCTGGCGGAGTGGTAGAGCAACCGGTAGTACTTAATTGCCACAAAGGGCTAAACCACGACAGTTCTTTTGACACCCAACAAGGGGCATGAGAGGGTTGAGATAAGAACAGATCATAGTGTGTGGTAAGTGCTTGGGATAA
The DNA here is from genome assembly GCF_000690775.1 of Eurypyga helias. Lineage (NCBI taxonomy): Eukaryota > Metazoa > Chordata > Aves > Eurypygiformes > Eurypygidae > Eurypyga > Eurypyga helias. The sequence goes on from NW_010226070.1 coordinate 6,670, forward strand.
AAATGTGGTGGTGGCTGATCAAGTACTGAGTTCGGGGATTTTTAGGCTGCTGACCGAATGGCGGGATCTGCTCCCTTATGTCTTGCTGATTACTTTGACTTTAAATGTTTGAGACAGGCTGGGGGGTTTGGTGAGGCTGTTCTGTGTGCTGCTGATGCTGCTCTATCTGTATTTAATATTGTCGGCCCCCTGGTACATCATGAGTTATCTCCTGGAGTCCTTCCACAATTACACCTCTCCCTTTTTTCCACTCGGGGACACAGACAATAGAGGAGAGGTTATTTGGTGCTGGCGTGGTTGTGGAAAAATATTTTCAATTTTTTCACTCTCCTCTCGGTCCAATGGCAAAGGCATATGAGTATTTTGGAAATTTTTCATGGGGTTGGGGTAACCTGTTGCTAGGGATCAGCTTGCCAGTAAATGTTCTAGTGGCTTTGGGTAAAGTTAAGGAAATGTTTGGAAGTGCGGGCGGCTCAGCTCACCAGTGCCCGGGGCAGACACAGGATGTGTGCAGCAAACTGAGTCACTTTATGCTCAAGGAGGAAGTACGGACCCATGCAGTGAACAAGCTGGTAACCCGAGCCCACACAGCCACAACCCCATTGTGACTGGCTCAGAGGCTCTGCGCATCCTTGGCATTGACTGTCTCCAGACAGGAACCCAAAAGAGTACCAGTCGACTTTTGGGATAGCTGCTTTAGAAACTGAGGAAATTGAGCAGCTGCCTGCCTTGCCTAGTCTCTCAGAAGCCCAT
>NW_010226070.1:7471-10100 GCF_000690775.1 Eurypyga helias
CCCCCAGCCACAACCCCATTGTGACTGGCTCAGAGGCTCTGTGCATCCTTGGCATTGACTGTCTCCAGACAGGAACCCAAAAGAGTACCAGTCGACTTTTGGGATAGCTGCTTTAGAAACTGAGGAAATTGAGCAGCTGCCTGCCTTGCCTAGTCTCTCAGAAGACCATTTTGTTGTGGTATTGCTAAAGGTTACAGACCAACGAGTGCCAATTGCTACCACAACAGTACACCAGCAATAATATCGCACCAACTGAGATTCTTTGATTCCCATCCATAAGCTGATTTGTCAACTGGAGAGCCAAGGACTGATCAGAAAGACTCGCTCACCCTCAGTCCCATCCAGCCAGTGCATAAGTCTGACAGAGAGTGGAGACTAACAGTGGACTGTCATGGCCTCAGTGAAGTCACATCGCTGCTGAGAGCTGCCATGACTGGACATGCTAGAACTCCGATACGAACTGGAGTCAAAGGCAGCCAAGTGGTACACCACCACTGACATTGCTAACGCATTCTTCTCCATTCCTTTGGCAGCAGAGTGCAGGCCATAGTTTGCTTTCAATTGGAGGGGCGTCCAGTACACCTGGAATCGACTGCCCCAGGGGTGGAAGCACAGCCCTACCATCTGCCATGGACTGATCCAGACCGCACTGGAACAGGGTGCAGCTCCAGAACATCTGCAATACATTGATGACATCACTGTATGGGGCGATGCAGCAGACAAATTTTTTGAGAAGGGGAAGAAGATCAACAAATCCTTCTTAAAGCTGGTTTTGCCATAAAACAAATTAAGGTCAAGGGATCTGCACAGGCAATCCAGTTCTCAGAAGTAAAATGGCAAGATGGACGTTTCCAGATCCCGATGGATGTGATCAACAGAATAACAGCTATGTCCTCATGAACAAGAAAAAAGGAAACACCAGCTTTCCTAGGTGTTGCAGGTTTCTGGCAGATGCATATTCCAAATTACAGTCAGATTGTAAGTCCTGTCTATGAAGTGATCCAGCAGAAAAATTATTTCAAATGGGGCCCTAAGCCAATGACAAGGCTTTGAACAAATTAAACAGGAGATACTTCATGCAGTAGCCCTTGGACCAGTCCAGGCACTGCAAGATGAATGTGCTCTACACCGCAGCTGGGGAGAATGGCCCTACCTGGAGTCTTTGGCAGGAAGATCCAGGGCAGACCCAAGGGTGACCCCTAGGATCCTGGGATACACAGGATCCGAGGCCTGCTATACTCCAACCAAAAAATTGATACTGGCAACTTATGGGGGAGTTTGATCTGCCTCAGAATTGGCTGGGAACTGAAGCACAGCTCCTCCTGGCACCTCGACTACCAGTGCTGGGCTGGATGTTCAAAGGCAGAGTCTCTTCCACTCATCCTGCCACTGATGCTACCTGGAATGAATCGGTCGCACTGATCACACAGCAAGCTTGAATAGGAAGCCCCAGTCACCCAGGCATCTTGGAAGTGCTTAGGGACTGGTCATAAGGCAAAGGTACTGGGATGTCACCAGACGAGGAGATGACACGTGCTGAAGAGGCCCCTTTGTACAACAAATTGCCAGAAAATGAAAAGCAGTATATCCAGTTCACTGATGGGTCACACCATATTGTAGGGAGATATCAGAGACTGAAAGCTGCTTGGTGGAGTCCCACATGACAAGGTGAATCGAGTCAGTTTGCAAAGGTGAAAGCCATCCAGCTGGCTTTGGACACTGCTGAACTGGAGAAATGGCCAGTGCTTTATCGCTATACTGACTTGTGGACGGTGGCAAATGCACCGTGGGGGTGGCTACAACAGTGGAAGGAGGGCAAGAGGCAAACCAATCTGGGCTGCTGCAATGTGTCAAGATAATTGCTTCCTGGCTACACAACTTGGTTGTCAAAGTGTGTCACATAGATGCCTGCGTTCCTAAATGTCCAGTCGCTGAAGAACATCAATACAATCAGAAGGTGGGTCAAGCTGCTAAGATTGCAGTGGCTCAGATAGATCTGGACTGGCAACATAAAGGTGAGCTGTTTATGGCCAGGTGGGCCCATGACACCTCGGGCCACCAAGGAAGAGATGCCACATACAGATGGGCTCGTGACCGAGGGGTGGACTTGACCATGGATGCTATTGTGCAGGTCATTCATGTCTGTGAAACACATGCTATCATCAAACAAGCCAAGACTTTAAAGCCTCTTCGGCATGGGGGATGATGGTTATAATACAAATATGGGCAGGCCTGGCAAACTGACAATATCACACTCCCCAAAACCTGCCAGGGCAAGTACCATGTGCTCACAATGGTGGAAGCAACCACTGGGTGGCTGGAAATATATCCCATGTCCCATACCACTGCTCAAAATACTGTCCTGGGCCTTGAAAAGCAAGTCCTGTGATGACATGGCATCCCAGAAAAAGCTGTATCAGCCAATGGGACTCATTTCCGAAACAGCCTCACAGACAATTGGCACTTAGTGGGTGCATCATACTTCCTTCCAAGCTCAAGCCTCTGGGACCTGTGGGAAGCGTGAATGGTGCAATAGGCTGTTAAAGACCACCCTGAAGAGCAACGGGGTGTGGAACTCAACTGGGACACACATTTAGCAAATGTCACCTGGTTAGTCAACACTAGAGGA
>NW_010226071.1:0-19648 GCF_000690775.1 Eurypyga helias
GGTGTGGAGCACTGGCTCGCCAGGAGGCAGATGTCTCTGGCACAGCCGTGCCTGCTGGGGAGCGCGCGGGCGCCCTGCAGGAAAGCCCTTTGCCAGCCAGGGACCCTAAGGCTCCTCTCGGTGAAATGTCACTCCCTCGCGCCATGCCGCAGTCAAGGGTCCCATGTCCTTATCTTGACATTAAAGAAATAGATTTAATTGTCAGTCCTCTTAAACAAGCGTTTAATTCCATTCTGTGGGGACTAAAGACACTCTTAAATAATTGAGCGGCTACGAGATTGGTTATTTCTGTTTTCATTGCCCATATTGATTTAAGTGTAGTTAATCCTTTCAAATACCCATGTCACACAGGGCCTGATGGCTCTCTTTAGGGCAATATTGTTCCTCTGGCTAGATTATTTGACATCAAGCATTGTAATGTCACAATAAATCCTTCATGTGGGCTGTTCTTTTCAAAGAGAAGTACCAGATGGGGACTTTGCCTCTTACATTAAACTCTTGGTTTTACTAGTCAGAAGTTGGGCTTGTGAATAATTTTCATTAAATTTTCTTTTGTGCCTCATAAAAGCTACCTCTGCAGCAGTGACATTAAATAATCAGAAGCCCAATTAAACAGGCATGTGGACATAAACCAAACCAAGGTGTTCCCCTCACTGCAAATTAAATATGGTTGTGTGTAAAATAATCTCAGTTGGGATATAACCCAATACAGAGCTTGTGGAATGGATTTTACAGACAGAGGTGGGGATGGCTGAAGCCAAGAACCAACAGACGTTTTACAAGCCATTGCAACTTTTCTTACTTCTAGTTAATCCTAAATCTGTCTGTCTACCCTGAGCTCCATCCAGTTAGCTGAGCGATCCTCTACGTGTTACTCCCAAATGGATCCAGATGGACCCAACAAATACCTGCGCTCTCAAGCATCCCTTGGTTGATGCAATTGTCTTTCTTCCCTCCTTTCCTTGCTTTTCACCAGTCTTTGGACTAACTCTGGCACTAGCTGACAGCAGAAGAGGGAAAGCTGAACAGTGCATGAATTCCCCTGGGAGCTGCTCACATGGGCGATGGCTCTATTAGAGTTTTTGACTTTTTTGCATTCCTTGTCTGCTCTTCCGTTCGGTATTTATTGCATTGCTTGTTTTCCTTTTTTGGTTCAGATGTTCTGGGAGTGCTCAGTGGGCACTAACTGGGTGCAGAACCACTGCAGATGTCATGGTGCAGTTGTGAACCTCTGCTCCTGGGCAACCTTTGGATCCCTGTATGGGAGTGGGGAATGTAGCTAGGAAGAAGGAAACGCTGAGTCTTGGAAGGGTAACGGCTTGGTTCAGACCATGTTTGTGAGCACTGTGGGAAGAAACTTCAGCATCCCACACCCCACTGAGCCACTGTTTGGGAATTTGTGGGTCGCTTCTACTAAAAGGGGACTTTCAAGTCAGTGAAAATATTTAAATTCAGCGTTTCTATTTAAGAAGTAGTGCATAGGTCTTTTTTAGCTAAGGACAGTGGAATCGGTGAGGGTCAATCTCCTGGCACATTCAAGCCTTCTCTCCTGCCTGTTTTCTTGGGTTTTTGCAAATCCCTGTACAAATGTTCCCTGACAGTGCTGCTCCCTGGGTGGATTCCTCTGTGGAGTTGTGATTGCAAACACATCCTTCTCCGGGGTCTCCGTTTCCATTCACCAGTCTGTCGTGCTTGTTCCTACTGCGTTAATAACCACTTAAACCAGATCGTTAAAATCTTCCTTATTTCACCTCGGTCCTGCTGCAGGTCCTCCGCCCCAGCAGGAGCTCTGCAAGTTTGTTGACAGGCTTTCTGCTTCCAGAATAATTTGCATCCATTATTTTTCCACGTTAGCTATTTCTGAGTGAGCCTTGTTCCCTGGCTATGGCCTGTATCTTAAGCTTTTCTGCCCATGAAGAGGATGGGCTGTCGAGGTGTGAGAATGGCCCCAAACGGGTGGGTGCACCCGCAGGGAAGGTCACGGTGTTTCCCGTCCTGTGGTGACGTCACTGCGAGTTGCACGGTGCAGGACAGCTCGGAGGGGTGCAGCCGTGAGGTACCTTTCCGTCTCACAAACAGAGGGCATTTGGGTCTCGGGACGTCGGGTGCCTAGCCGTGAAGTGGTTGACTTGAACGCGTTTCCAGTGCCGATTATTTCAGCAGTCTGATCAAACCCACCCCTACGGCTGGTTAATGAGCATTCAAACGTTCACCACCTTTTCCTGCCTGCTGATACGACCCAGAGTTTACCACGATGTCACGCTGTATTTTACAGGCGCAGCACCACGGTTGTGCAGGCTGCAGACGGGTGGCTGGGGTGGCTGTCTGTGGAGCGCGGGCCAGGGCTGCCTGGTTTCAGAGAGCTCCGAGGGCAGCAATTCCCCCGGGGGGGCAGGCGACCGCAGCAGGCGTGACAGGGCAGTGGGCACGTTGCCATCCACCTGGGACTCGCGGCTGAGACCTCCCCCCAAAAGGGCAAGGTCCATTCTGGTGTCCGCAGGTCACAGGCACGACTCTGTGCTGCCCAGGTGAATGGTCAGTGCCGAGGAGGGCCGCACGCACGGAGCACAGCGTGACTTTCCGATACCCCTGGGCACGGGGGACAGGGCAACAGCAGGACTCACGGGGCACCGTCCTCGACCCACCAGCTGGTGGGCACAGGCTGCTGACGTTTCCCTCCACTCCTCTACGTATTTTGGTGTTTCTGCTGGTGTTCTTGGTGAGCAGCCAAGAGCGCTGAAGCCCTGGTCGGCTCAGCTGACACGGCGCTCTCCTCGGCTGATTCAAGTTTTATCATAGCATTGCTTTGGAAATAGCAGGACCGGGGCTCATGGGTTTCAGTCTGTATTGTGGGAAGTGAGTCACTCTGATATCAAGGATCTTGATGCTACCTGCACCAGCAACCTTTATATTAACCAAGGAAAAATGGCTATTTATTAATAAGAAATTCTGCTTTTATTACTGCTTTTTTAGTACCCAGATGTGTATTTGAATTTCCTGAATTTTATGCATCATCTGGATGAGCATCTGGATCCACCTCATTGTGTATCCTTTACAGACAGAAAATATTTTGGACTGGCAGCTAAAAAGAAACAGAGACAGTCAGGTGGTAGTGTCCAGCATGCTCCAGAGCTTGGGGGATTGTCCTTACCAGCGGCACTATGCTGATCCGAAGCAGAGGGGAGCTGGTAGCTGTGCAAGACGCTGGAGTTCCTCTCTGGGCCCAGCTCAGCACATCTCGGAGCAGTGGATTCTCACTTGGACTTGCTCATGTTTCTGGCACTGGAAGTCACTGGTGAAACCTGCAAGCACAATGGGCTCGTGTTTCTGTAGACACCTACGAAACCCAAACCTGCGTTTGCAGCTGCAGATGGATATCCCTTTCCTCCATCCTCACAACAGTGAGTGGGAAAACTTGCAGCCGTGCTTTTGATCATTTTGATGTATCTGAGCCTGTCATTGGAGCATAATCTCCACGGAAAAGGTCCCCTCCCTTTTCTGCCACTTGAATGATGTTTCCCCTCAGGGGTATTCTCTGAAAAGACAAATTACGTGTTCTGTGTGGCGCAGGGTGCAGTGCATGCCGTGAACTCCTCCCCTCGAGCGAGCTGTACAATCCCTGCAGACCCGCGCAGGCATCGCAGGGCCATTCCTAATATTCCAGAAGTGGCTTTCACAGTTGGTCTGGTCACACGGTATGCTGTGGGATCGCATTCTTCACCTGAGGGGGGAATGCACGGCTGAGTGGTCAGGGAGTGCAGGCGCAGGAAAGCCTCTATTGCTGGCAGAGCACAGCGCCTTGGTCTGATCGCGCCGAATGCCCCGGTGTCCGAGTGCACGTGGAGCACAGCTGCTGGGCTTGTTCAGTGCCCTAAATTCAGGCGCTGAACTGAGCGAGCAGGGACGTGTACCTTGAAGGTGACGCAGTGGTCGAGATGGACAGTCAGGAGCTCCCCTTTGCTGGAAACCTTAGCATGGATTAAGTTTCCTCAGGCATGTCACGCTGGATTCCTGCTTTTCTTCCACAGTGTGGCCGTTGCGTACGATTTCTACAGAATCTAGAACGTTACATGGCTCATCCTCTAAGCACAGCACCTCATTTCCATTCTCAGTTGCTCAGGACAGATGTTGCTTCCTTCCTTTCCCTGTTTTGCTCTGTGACTTTGAGGGCGGAGGGTGATTTTCAGGATTACCTTCAGATGCAGGATTAAGTGGGACTTAGTATTTCAAAGGTATGAAATGGTGTGTGGAGATCTTTGGGGAAGAGAGATGCAGGAAAGGCAGGATGCTTCACGTAGCGTTAAGCCGTGTGTTTTCACGGATCACTTTGGCATTGGATGTAGTTCCTCAGAGATCCGCAGCAAAATAGGGTCTTCCCTTCGATTGGCCTGGGGAGGGACACTTGGGCCTGAATGCTCAGAATGCTGCAACCCTGACCCTTCAAACGTAGACTCCGTGGTGAGCTCTGCTGCCGAGTGAGGGTGTAAATTCCTGGCTCGTGTGTGAGTGCTCAAGCTGGCTGCGAGCTGTGGCACAGCCCATGCTCCTGTCATCCCTCTCGGCATCCCTGCACTAGTGCTCGCTCTCCTCTCGACATGCAGGTCCACTTGGAACGTTGTTCTTGCGCTGCCAACGTTCAGAACAGAAACACCTCCTCCTTCAGCAGACGTGTTAAATGAGGTTGAATCTGTTCCCTCTCGATTGCCACGTGTGCGCTGTGGATGCCCTTCTTTCTCAGTGGAAAGGGGATGTCCGAGAGCAGGACTGTTGCAGAAAGGCAGGCAGACAAGGGAGTTCTGCAGACCCAAATGAGCATGTATTTGAGACTTTGGTTTTGTGTGCAAGGGTAGAGAGACTCATTGCACTTGTGGGTTAGACCACGTCAGTTTTACGTTTGTTCCTTGCGTAAAGGATTGCTGTCTTGTTTGCTTGGGGTCTTCACAACACGGTAGGATGCGCCACACTGGTTTTACCTGTCGATTGCCATTCTGCCATTATCCTGCCACAGAGCTGCCCGAAGCTCTCTCTGGGTGGTCATAACAGATCCCGACCTGCAGCAAGGCACCAGCACGCGTGCACTTCAGCTCCGTCTGCCCAATGTGCATTCGGTCTCTTTTTTCAGTCAGTTTTAAGGAATACGTGTTACTGTCAAACCCTGTCCTTATTAAGTAAGAGTTTACATATTTGACGCGTTTTGAAATGACATTTTAAAGAAGTTTTCTTAAGATTACAATGGAGACAGTCTGTCAAGAACGCAGCGAGCAGCAGCGAAGGGGAGCATTCCAACGGCATTACCAAGGCCTGCTGCAGCCACACACCCAGCACGCAGGCTCTGCTTCGTTATGCCTAGAGGTGTCAGAATAGTTGTGAACAGCTAATAAGAGTCAATGCCATTGGAGACATCTGTTTCAGTTTTCATTTTTCAGTGTTATTAGTGCTTATTGGTACAAGGCTCAGGAATGCAGCCAATCCCTTTGAAGTGAAGTGCACTGTAAGACTAGAGGCATTGCGAGCCTTGTTGATGACCCTGTGTGTAACCTTTCCATTAAACAACCGTAATGCACGGAATGAGAAAAGACCTCCTTAAAAGAGAAGAGTGGTGTACTGCAAACCACATTCTAGTGTTAGTTTGGGGTTTATAAAGCAATCGCCAAACAAATAACAGGTTCTTTAATTTTCCAAGATTCCTGAGTTTTAAAAAGAATCCACGACTCTGGTCACGTGAATGTGCCATTGTTCCTTTAGCTATTAGAGACAAGAAAAATCCTTGCACAGCGCATGGTGACGTCACCAGCAAAGAGGTGGCTGTTTTCCCTAAACCTAGAAACTAAGACAGAGACCAACCAGAGCTGAAGCCAGCTGCTGGCACATCCTGCTTTCCTCAAAAGATCGGTCCATGACAAAAGGCAGGATCAGGAGGACAATTTGGATTGTCAATAAATTGATCTGCATAAGCTGCACAGATTGGAGTGAGACGTTCGGAGAGGCGCTGGCTGATCCCTGAGGTCAGTGCAGCCCTGGGAAGCTCCTGTCACAGGTCAGACTCGGCATGGCAGCCCAGGATGGCCTGGTGATCCCGAGTGTACAGTGCTTCCCGGAGACACCTCGGTGCAGAGCCGGGCTGGATGAGGGGGATTGTCCCAGACACAAGGGTAATGTCATCTGGAGAGAGTGGAGAGGACAATAGCGTTTTGAAGTCAGTGCCAGCGTACTTTAGATACCTACATGGGAATGATTTCGAGTGCCTCTGACAGTCTGATAAGCTGATTCCTACCACCACGTAGTAACCCCTGTGAAAGGTACTTGGTCAGGACAGTGAGGTGTATCCATCTGTTGAGGGGTCTCTGCTGGGTGGGGCCTTGCTGCTGCTCACTCACGGGGGAGACAGCACAAAGTTTTGCTAGTCCCTTGCACAGAGCTAGTGAGCCTATTTCAGTGTTTGTCTTACCGTGAAAGGATCCAAGCCCTCCCTCCCAGCTGCCGAGAGAGAGCAAGGGAGAGCATCCACCCCCTTTTCCTGAGCGGGGCACCTGGGCCACGGAGGACGCTGGCGTTCACATGGCACGACGTGTCGCCGGTACCTGCATGCTTTAGACAAGGGGGCTTAGTGCTGGCTGAGTGCAATGCTGAGTTAATGTAGATCAACAGGAGTGGGAGCAGCCTTGTGGCATGAGAAACAGCCGCTCAGGAGGTGAGCAGGGGCAGGGGTACCTTCACCACCCCGTCAGCAGTGGGGAGGATCAGCTCAGGTTTTACAACAATTGGTGTGAAGTTTGTACTCATTAACTTGATTTCTTTCACAGAGTGATTATTACAATTATTTAATTGTACTTGGAGTTACAAATATTAGCAAGAAAATAAATGTAATAAAATGGGCCAAGAGGGAGATGAGAGAAGTGGCAGAAGTTAGTTGGCCTCAGAGGTGAGATGTTACAGTCTACACGTCAGTGGGAGAGGAATTACTTAGGATCGTAAACGCAGGAATGATGGAATGATTGAATAATGACAAACCTTGGGCTGGCAGTGATCTCTGCTGTGCTGTGAGAAAGCCTCATAAGCAAAGGGTGGAGTCTATCACTGAGGACATTAAATCAACTAGAACAAGGTAGAGTAGAAAATGTCTTCTAAAAAAAATACCTGTCTTGGTCCTTTGGGATGAGATACAGGATGTTACTGTGCCAGTAAGTTCAAGCTGTGATTTAGAATAGGCTACCAACTTTGCTGTTGGGCTATAGCTTGGCCTCACCTGTAAAGAGGCTGAAATACGGTGTCAGGGATGTCACACGTGGGCAAGGTATGACAAAGCGTGCTCCTGAAACCTCTAAGACTGTGAAGGGCCACACAGAAAATGTGTGTTTACAGAGGCATCACCAGGGTGTAAAACTCTTTTGGCTGTTTAACTAGGGCCTTACAGGGGGGATTTGCAGAAGGACGTCCATGGCCTGGGTGGAGGCTGAGGAGTGGTACCCGCGGTGCTGCCTGCAGGGCCCCGAAGGGCTGGTGTGCGTGGCTTTCGCTTTACCTATCGCCCTGTCTTCATCTCAGCTGGTGGATCTTCCAATGCAACCAGAGTTGAGATGGATCTTCCAATTCTTTCCCTCGTCCATCCGTGGAGGGAGTGAGCGAGCGGCTGCGTGGGGCTTAGTTGCCTGATGGAGTTAAACCATGACAATATTGAAATCAATTTTGATGTGAAAAATCTTTAACGAGGATTTTTTTCGAAAGGTTGTTGGTGAGGTGGCTTTAGTCATGAAAATGGGTTGAGGGAGCAAATGAAAACTGCAGAGTCCACACGGTGCCCTCCAGCATGGCTCAGCGCAAGTGAAAACGGTGTGTTTTTTCTCTTTTATGCATGTCACCACTGAGAAAAGAAAGTTTAACTTGAAACCACAATAGGAATGGCATTTTTTAACAAAAACTGTCCTGATTACTTTTCTAAATGTAGATATGCAGGAACTTACCCATGTTATAAGATTGCGGCACCACGAGCGAAGCATTTCTTCTAATAACAATCAGAAAGCAGAGCTTTGCTCAAAGACTCCACCGGGAACATTTTGTTGTGTCGGGGTGGAAATACACAGTAGGAGCTGTAAACATGTCTTAGCAGCTCATCACATCCAAATTCCTTCTGGAAAGGTGCGGACGTGGTGAGGAGCAAATTGGAAATGTGTCCTTCACTGCTCTTAGAACAAGCAGTCCAACCAGGAAAGCGCTATTCGGAAGCGGAGAGAGGGTGCAAACAGGAGCACCGTTTGTAGAAACACTTGGCCTTTTTTTACCCAACTCCTGGAAGATGTTTAGTAGCTCCCAGTCTTCCAAAATATTGGGAACTTCTGCGGCCTTTTGTCTTGTCAGAGACCCCCTGTCTGCAGCTTTTTGAGAGGGAGTTACTCTTTGGAAGGTACTGCTCTCATTTTCTTTAATTCTTTGATCAGCTGTGGCTCGAGTGTCTGCCCTGTGTTGGTGTGTGAGGTGGGGATGGGGCGCGTTCCTGGGGATCATTCTGAGCTGGCTGGACAGAAGAGCACGCGGCTTTGGCCAGTGCTGGACAGCAGCAGAGAAAGTGTTTCTGGCGTGCCGCAGAAGCACAGATTGTTTAGAGGTTGTCCCTGTTCAGTGCTCGCTCGCAGGAACCCTTGAGCAGCAACACACCAAGTAGAGATACCACGGGAATTTTTCTTCATATGGAAAGAGCCATCTATGGCTTTTTCTAATCTTCTAGGCAGTGCTGAAATGCTGGCTCCCAGGACAGAGGGAAGGGATGTGCCTTAAGCCTGGAACACTATGGCCCTGGCAGTCCAAATAAGAGTGCACTTAGGTTTTCCTCACCCCATGCCCAGTTACAAGGAAACAAGGTGGCACACTGGGACGATGGGTGGAAATGTGGAACAAAGAAAACTAGCCCACCGTGAAAGTGGAAATAAGAAATCTGCACATTCCTATGCCTGGGGCTCCTTCACACCTCAGTATCCCTAATTATCTTCCAGGGTATTTTGGTGTTCCTTCCATTTGCATTTAGATCTTTCATCAGGAAGTTAATGCTCTCAGAGCAAGGAAGATCTCAAGCCCCATAAATCCTAATGTTTAATACCTTAACGATATAGAGATAAGTATTTAATTTTACTTTATGCATGACAGAGAAGCCAATGACAAATAGCACTGAGTAATATTTATGAGTTCCATGCCTGGAGGAACAATAAGCACCTTAAATTATTGTAAATTCTGACAAGGCACATACATTGAAGACTTTATAAAACTTTATACTTTATGCATGTAACTACAACACTGTTCCTCTCCCTGCCACAGCTCAGCTCCTGATACTTCTCGCTGCTGTGATCACAAAGCAGCATCTTCCCAATTTGTGGGAATGTCTAACTGTCCCGCTCCGCATTGCTCTGGCCTGCAGATCCCAGCTGTATTCTGAAATGTGCCCTGAGAAGGGAAGTCAGGAAATCTGTCAGAGTGCTATGGAAACAGCATAAGGTTATTACATGTCTGTCATGGCTAGAAGCAAAATAGGGTTCTTCTTTCCTTCCTTTCTTTTATTATTTGTATATTAGCATTGTATGTTCTGCATCCCCCCCATCAGAATACAGTTTGCAGTCCGTTCCCACCTACAACTCCAAGACAGGCTCCTTTTTCAGTGAGCTGTGCATGTCTTCCAGGTGGCAATTTTCCTGTCTGGAGTCACGTTTAGGCTGGTAAAGAGGTAGTTCCCCCACCCCTGAATGCCATGTCTTACCACTCATCCCTTGTACCACTGCAGGATGCAGTGCTGGATGCTGTGCTGGTTTTGGTCAGGAGAGAGGTAGCTTTCTCCACAGGGGCTGGTATGAAGCTGGGTTTCTGGATTTACCCTGAGAAAGCTCTGATGAGGTGTCTTTAGCTGGTGCTGGGGAGTTCTTGCACCAAGTTCAAGGTCTCTCTCAGCTTCTGATGCTGCAGCTGCTTTCCCAACTCCCCAGCTACAGGCAGCGTGGGGGGACACACAGCTCAGACAGGTGACCCACCGAAGGGGGATTTTGTCCCACAGCACGGCATGCTGGGGACACAGGTGGGGAGTGGGCTCGGGGGCCATTACACTCTCTGACTCTCTTTTTGCTCCTTCACTAACTCCTCTGTTAGCTGCTTTGCTAACTCCTTAGCTTGCTCGTTCGTTAGTGAGTTGGGGGTTGGTTGGCTTTCCCGGCCGTGCTGTTGCTCTCGCGTTCCCTCGGACTCTACTGCCATCGCTCTTGGGCTCTGGGGCTGTGACTCTCTCTACTCAGGACCTGGCTGTGCGTCGGTCAGCAGGTGGTGAGCAGTTGTGTCATGCACTCTATTTTCTATTACTTTAATTACTTACTAGTAGTAGTATTTTTTTATATTCATATATATTATTAATTTACATTCAATTAGTAAATAATTCTTATCTCAATTTTACGAGCTTCCTTGTCCTTTTCCTCTGATTCTCCCCCTCTGCTGGAGGAAGCAGGGGGAGGTGTGAGAGAGGCTTTGTGGCATTTTGCTGGTGGGAGTTAAATCACAAGTGTGATCCCTGTGCAGTCCATGGACACACAGGGATGTGCCAGGCACACGCACTAGCATATTCCCTTCTGCTCACAGAAGAGTTGTGCTGGCAGGAGATGTAGTGACAGAACCAGCGTCCCAGCCCTGCTTGGCACAACTCCCTCCTCTCTGCTGGGAAAAAAACCAACACCAAACATTGTGAGAGAGGCTTTGTGGTATTTTGCTGGTGGGAGTTAAATCACAAGTGTGATCCCTGTGCAGTCCATGGACACACAGGGATGTGCCAGGCACACGCACTAGCATATTCCCTTCTGCTCACAGAAGAGTTGTGCTGGCAGGAGATGTAGTGACAGAACCAGCGTCCCAGCCCTGCTTGGCACAACTCCCTCCTCTCTGCTGGGAAAAAAACCAACACCAAACATTAAAAAACCCTCACAACAATTCCCCAAGCAAGCGTCCTTTTTCCTCTTTTCCTTAAGGGCAATTTACACAACCTATGCCTCGCGCGGGCCCGCTTCCAACAGAAGCTGAGCTTTGTTTTCACTCCGTTAATCAGGCGTGGCAGGAAACTGTTACCAGTTGTGCACAGCGCATCTAGTTTCTTCCCTTCTCCGTTCCAAATGTGCTTGGATTTATTAAGGTACAGAAGACTTTGAGAAATGCGATGTTGTGGGCCTGCCAAAACAAACCACAAGCGATGATGAAGCAATAATGTATTTAACAAAGTGTCATGGAAAAGACAAGCTGCAAAATCTATTTGCCGGGCTGCGATCGACACGTCACTGTCTGCGGCTGCGTAGGACGGAACCCTGGGTGTTCGCTGAGCGCCCTGCACGCGCAGGACTGCTGCGTGGATTTGCCCCGGTTCGTGTGCTTCCCCTGGGTTCATCCCGGTTACAGTTCCGCAAGGTCTGATACCAACCGTTACAAACGTGTTGGGCAGAGAAATCCGTGGTCACGTCCATACCTTGGTAACAGCCACAAATTGTTCCTGCCCATACCTTTGGAACAGACCCTGTGAGCAAGACGTAGCCACAGAAGGAAGGAAACCCCTTGGCTTCGTGAAATGCCAGTTCAGCCACTGGGACGTGACTGGACCGCCAGAAACGGCATCTCCAGGAGGTGCCTCCTGGTAGTAGTTACACTCGCTTTGGGTGCAACGGTCCAGCCTGTCATGGGGGTGGATGCTCCAATGTTTGCCTTTGAACGGGCAGTGGAATCCCCAGTTATTTTTATTCTTCTGGGCTCGGTCACACGTCTGGTTGTGTCTTATCACAGTGCGAGGCGCAGAGGGCAGCAAGCATTGGTGCTGAGAGGGGGAAGGTGCAAAACGTTTCGGTGCTGCAGCACAGACAAAGCGTTTTCTGCTCCTCCGGTCGCGTGTCAGGTGCCTGCGGGAGTTGGGTCGCGCCTGCCTTGCTTCAGAGAAAATGCATAAAACCTGTGATAGCTGGTTAAAAATGTGATTTTGCTTGCGCCAGGCCTCAAGGCTGTAAACTGCACTTGCAGTGGAATCCTCAGTTGTGTCATTTAATTCTCCTTTGGATTTCCCGTACGGGTTTTTGGCTGTCTGTTCCAAAGGAAGACACTGAACTCTGGAGGGGTGACCGCGTTGCTCTCTGCAGCGTGCCGAGGAGGGGACGTGGAGCGGGAGGTGCTGGTCTCTTCTCCCAAGATCCAGGGACAGGATATGTGGGAATAGTTCAGAGCTGTGCCAGAGGAGGTTCAGACTGGATGTGAGGAAGCGTTTCTCTGCTCAGAGGGTGTCCAAACCCTGGAACAGGCTCCCGGGAGAGGTGGTGGATGCCCCAGGCCTGTCCGGGAGAGGTGGTGGATGCCCCAGACCTGTCCTGTCCATGGAGGCACTTGGACCCCTTATACCGTGCTTTAAGCTGGTCAGGCCTGCTGTGCTCAGGGGGTTGGTCTGGGTGGTCATCGCAGGGCCCTTCCAGCTGGAACTGGGCTGGTCTCCCCTCCCCTCCCCTCCTCCATTCCATTCTGCTCTGTTCTGTTCCGTTCTCCTCTCGGAAGAGGACCTTCCGCCTCCACTATACTGGACATACATACCATTAACGTGTTTTTCATTCTATTTTTTAACTGAGCAGCAGACAGTGGCTGGCTCTTGCCAGCTCGTGCTGTGTCTTGCATTTCGGGTGAAGCCTGTACATAAATAGTAGCATTCTGTTGCCCTCAGTGCCCATCTGTAACTCATTTTCAGCTCATTCTAAGGCTTGAACTAATGAGTGCGCTGAGGACACTCAGAGCAAAAATAAACCAAAATTCACCAAGTTGGTGAAACACTGTTTTTCTTGGCAGCAGGAAGGAGCATGGACTTGCTCCTCCATGGGGAGGTGCCCGGCAAGTGAGGGCGGACAGGCACTCGTGGGAGTGGGACCAGTGTGTGGGCAAACCCACCCCAGCTCGGTGCTGGAGGAGCACGCTGCCAGCCACGTCGCGTGGGGATGAGCTGCCCCTGGGCTCCGTTCCCCACGCTATTCAGTCGATAACAGAAGGGTGTTCTAAAGCATTATTGCAATGAACGTGTAACTAAGACAGTGACACTGATTTCTTAAAAGCAGCAATGCGGCCAGGTGAAGGAGCCTGGCCGTAGCTGGGAGTCTACTGCAGCAACAATGGCAAATACGGAACGTAACAATCCAATTAGCAGTTACAGCTCTTGTGTGAGGGCAGCACAACCTCCAGTCGCAATGCTGTTTGAAGTGCATCTACCTCTTCTCGAAGAGGAGGTAAATAAATTGCCCAACGTCACACAGTATCAGGAGCCCTGAACCTGAGTCGCTGTTCACGCAGCCACCTCGTTCAAAGCCCATTTCAAACTTTTCTGTGTTGTCACCCTCACCGTTCCACTGAGACCACGGCTGCCCGGGGCAGGTTCTGCCTGCCTTGGGCTTGCAGGGGCAGAGTAGAGGCTCTAATCAGCCCCATAGTTCCAAGAGTAAACTTTGCTCCCTGCTTCTTCCCCTCCGTACAAGAGAAACGTTGAGGAATAGAAACAAGGAAGGCAGAGAAATCCTGGAGTATCTCACGGGGAACTTCAGGCCAAGATGATGTCTCGTTATCAAAAAGAGAAGCTGTCCAAAGGTAATGAGGGGAGGGGTCAGAAGCCAGGAAAGAAAGTTCTGAAAAATACACTCAAATTCAGGGGCCGTGGGAGTTAAACTGAGCTGCAAAGAGCTGCTTTTCCCTCGAATAAAAGGCGATAGCCGGGTTTTTGTGGTAGAAGCTTTCCCAGGAGCGTTTCCTGCCTTTGCGCCATGCCCGTAGGGTGCTCGCTCTATGCTGCCTTTGGTCAGTGCCACTTCAACCCGTTCCTCTACGTCAGGAGGGGCTGAGCTCCCAGGATGCCCCCACCAAGACCACAGAGACAAGGGACAGGCTTCCAGCAGCTCTACTCCTAACTCCTTGGTTCCGACTTCTTTTTGGTGTCCTCATTGTTGGCAGTGCTCCCAGCGTAATCGAACCTGAGTGGAAGAGCCCTTTGTCTTCCCTAGGTCATCACCAGAGCGGGGGGAAGCAGCCAGAGCCTTGAAGCCGTGTGGCAGTAACAGGCTCTCGTCAGCCGGACGGGCAGTGGTGGGTCCCAGACCGTGGGCTGTCTTAGTGCTTGCAACGTGCCGAGTGAGGGCTTAAAGCATCGCTCTTCTGCTAAGTTACTGGTGTTATTGTTAGGTCTTACAACTTTTGCGTCTCCTTGTTTAGCAAAATTAATTCCCAGCGCTCTGCTGCTGCTGAGTTATTGGCATCACTGACCCGTGCAGGAGTGGTGGAAATGTCAGGTGCGAATGTCTTTGTTAGTACCAGGGTTGTGGTTTTTATTTCAGTGTGTTTTGCTCCAGTATGGTATTTTCAAACTATCAGCTACTAAGTCGGAGGTTAGAGATCAAATAGCTATTGAAAAATGAAGAATTCTCATGAAGAAATTCACAGCAGAATTGTGGAGGGCATGAATGGTGGAACAGTGATATTTTCAAGGGTAAGCGATGGTGGTTGCACTCCTCAGCAGTGGTTCAATCAAACTGATAATGATCAGACACGTGTCTGATAAGACGCAGGTGGCTGTGGGAGCTTGCAGTGAGGTGGAGCCGCTCGGATTGCCTGCCCTGCGCAGCACCAGCCCGTGCCACTGGAACATCCCCTTCCGCCCGGAACGGCCGTGGGTGGGAGCTGCTGGGCTGTGCTGGCCAGGGTCAAGCACCTCAGGAGCTGTCAGCGCCAATGTTGCTGCCTGAGGGACTCGCTGGTGGGTGGTGGTAGCTGAGGGGTTGATATCAGGGCAATAAACCCACATCTGGGGCCACCGTCTCTGCTGTGGATGGTCAGGCCCATGCCAGGGGTCAGGCAGTTTTTACTGGCCTCCTCTTCATTTGAGAAAAATTAATAAGAAACCCCATGAAACATTGTTTATTAGAAGTGTCACAAAAAGCGTTTTAGAAGCCCGTTTCAGAGGTTTGCTTACTAAGGCTGCGTGGTGCTCCTGCCTTTCTTCCCTGGTTTCAGAGGATGAAATGAAGGTGCTGTCCCTCTCCAGCCTCTGGCTGAATTCCCTGAATGTCGAGGGGGTTTTTACATGTTCAGAGTAGGGGAAGCTGGTTAACCAAGCAAGGTTCAAACCTCACAAGGCTCAGTTTCTGCACTCTCCAAACTAATGAAAGTATTTCTTTGGGAGGAGAGTTTTCCTGCACTCCCAAACAAGTGTTGCAAGAGAATATTTAAACCGTTGCTGTTAGTGCCTTCTAGCACTAAACCTAATTAAGTTCCTTTCATGTCTTGGAGGACTGCACACGCTTGCTTTCAGGAGGATGGCAGAGCGCCGGCCCTGCCAGGGATGTGTCAATGTGTGAGGTACCTCCGCAGCAGAACGTAAACGACAGTCAGAAACGGGTGGCTGGTGCTTATGATACAGACCCGAGAAGCCGAGATTGACGTTTGCTGGCAGCAGGTTTGTTGTGGTTAAATATCTTTTTTCTTTAGCCAAGGAGAAATACTCACACAAAAATTACTTGATCCGCAGCAGAAGAATAGGATTAGCATCAGGAAGGGGTGTCTGGTGGCAGGCCTCCATGCTACCAGCCTCCTTCCCTGAATGGGATCCATTCTTCCCCGGCTGAGCTGGTGGGAAGGTCTTGCTCTTACAGGAAGGGCTGCAGTGGTGTTGGTTTTGCTCTCATGTTATGCCCTTTTGCAGGGGTCAAGAGTTCTTCCATAAAACTCACTCCAGGCTGTAGGTCCGAGTGTAAGTGGCCTACACTGCCTGGCCTCCCGAAGGGATGCTGTAGCTGGGGCTGGAGCCCTCGTGAAGCGCCTATCAGCCCGGCGCTGTTTGCTTATCCCGGGTTCACTGGAAGGAGACCTCGCTTCACTCTTCGGCCTGTCGCGGCAATTCTTTTCACACGTTTTCCCTATCTTTTTCCCATCGCCATCTCTCAGTGAGATCTCCCCACCACCGCCAAGCAGCTCTTCCAGGCCGTGCAGGCTGGCACGGGAAGAGGCAAAGCCGGGCTGAGTCATTCACAAAAACAAGGCGCCGCCCAAGATTTTAGGAGGCCGGAGCGGACGGCTGCCGGGGATCTCGGGTGCCAAACAATAACCGAATCCTCCCCGGTTAATCGTCACCCTGCCAGGGAGATGGAGGTTGGTCGCTCACGCAATAAAGGACAAAAGTCTTTTCTTCTGCCCTTTGTTGCCCATGACAAAGCTGGTCGGGTGCAGCTGGGATCAGGCCCACAGCTGATGCTCCTCCCCCACCCCCCCTCGGGCCATTCCCTCCAGCTCAGCTGGGGGAGCCCGGACAATAGGGAAGCTGTGTTTGCTGCATCTCAGGGTGTCAGGTCTATAGCTCAGACGGCCCAGGAGCATCCATCCGCGTGCTCTCCCCACTGATGCTCCGGGGATCCAGACCTCTTTGTTTGCTTTACTGAAAGGTAAAACGGGAGAAGGGATAATGCCCCTGCTTAGAAATACTGATGACATAAAAGGGGTGAGAAAAGGCCCATTTCAGACAGGAGACCTGAGCCCATGCTCTCAGCAGGGAGGTGGGGGTATTTTTACACCAGCCGTGCTGCCCCGCTGCAGGATTTCCTCAGGCAGCATCCTTTCACAAGGCACAGCCCTGGTCTGTGTTCAGGTGACAGGCTGCCCGGTGTGAGATGTCCAGATAATCTCCCAGCTGCTGGCAGGCAGCTCGGTTGTGCAGGATCGGACAGGCAGCCCCGAGAGCTGCCAGCAGACAGGCCATCCGAAAATGGTGACCAGAAAACAGGGCTCTCTGCGTTCTGGTGTCAGAACTTTGCTTCTCCGGTGTGTTTGATGTAGGTGCAGCAAAAGTACAGGATCATTTTTTCCACTCTCTGCTCCTGTATTCCTGCGGTTACCTTCTCCCAGCCTGGGAGCCAGCAGGCAGATCCCAGCACGTCCATCTGCTACCCACTTGTGCCTCAGCGAGAGACAGAGCTTGCTGTGCCAGCCATGCCTGTCCCATCGGGGCCTTGCCTTACCTGCTCGCCCACGGGTTGACCTGCTGGGCCCTACAGGAAGTCACTGCTCAGTATCCCCCTTTCCGTGAAGCAAACTGCTGGCAAGAGCATCCCCACATCCAGCTCCTTTCCCACAGTTCATCTTTGCTGGCTAAATTTCATTTATTCTGCGTATCAATCCAAGAAGCTGCCTGCATTCACATCTGCACTGAACACCTCGGTGCCCAGCGCTGTGGGTTAAATAGAACCAGGCCCTTTTCCAGATCATACCCAAGGACCTGGAGGAAGGTCAGAGCTGCAGTGGTCTCCTTCCCCCTCCCCCTGCCGCCGAGAGGCTGTTTTCAGCCTTCAGTGCGAGTAGTGGAGGCAGATAAGCATCTCTAAAGAGATCCTTTAGGTTGTATTTAGCCGTGCACGCAAACAGGACTTGAGACAGCACAGGCAGCATCGCATTCCCTGGCATCTCATGTTAAAGATATGAAAGGCTCTTAGTCCATTCCCTGGTTTGGAATAATGTCTTTCCTGATTTTTCAGGTGTCCTTGGGTTATTGATAGTGCTTGTGTTCTATCTGCATAACAATGCTTGTACTCCCTCCGCAGAAGATGCTCACCTGTGGAAATCGAATACATATTCAGGACTCAAAACAATTCTTGCCTGATGTATTCAAACGCAGCAGCAGAATTTCATCACCTACCTCACCACGAAATTCTTTCCAGATCTTATCTTTTCCAGTCATAAGCTAAAAAAGATGCATGATACAATATCCTACCAGTGCTGCAGGGGATGTGACTCCACAGGTAATTTGTGAGAATGATGTTGGGAGTGTCCACACCTAAAATTGTTTGAGGGTAAAATTACTGAGCAGGGTGCTGAAATGGTGGATCACCCACTGGCCTGGCCCAGGATTTCCAGAGGGCTTCTAGGATCTAAGGTGCCAAAATACTACTGAACATCAATTAAAATTGTGTTTCTAATTCAGTTCCCTGAAACTCAACTAATCCTTCCCGAAGCAGCTCTTGGACGGTGATTACATTAAAAATCCTATAGGCTTTAATCATACCAGACACCATTGCTATAGCAACCGAAGCATGAAACACTAGTGCTTGGGCAGAGCGAAACACTCCGCGGCATCCCTGACGTGCAGAGGGTAACCAGACCCGGGGGAAGCCTTGTGCCGCTGCGCCTCACTGCGCGTGATTCTCAGGTTGGAGCAGAACAAGGAATGTGTCAGGCGTGGGCATTTTTCCCATGGGACTGGGGCTTCGTGGTCCTGCTCTGGGGTTCTGAGTGTGGGAGAGCGGAGGGGAGGTTGGGAGGTGGCGTTGTGGCTGTAATCTCAGTTTTCATTGAAGCACCGACCACGCAAGTGTCTTAAGAACCAACCTCTTCCTAGGGTGCAGTCTCTCGTGGTCTGAATAATGTTGGTTCTCCCCTGGCCTTGCGCTGAACTCACAAACAACAGGGACTGAAAACTGGCTGAAAACCATTTGGAGTTTCACCAGAACCCACGGAAAAAAAGAAAAGATTTTCTGTACAGGAGGAAAAGTTGGTGTTGGGTTTTACAGCAAGTTCTACTAAGTGCCACTACTAAGTGCCACTTTTAAAAGGTTCATTTTTATAATGTCCAATGGAAGATGATGTTTTTTCAGATGCAAGGTGTTCCTGTGGCTCATCTCCTTACCCATGTGCTGGCCCCTGTTTGTTTGCCAGCCACGTGACAAGTTTTTTTTTGAGTTCTTTGACCTGTTTAGCTTCCATGTGGGATCACAGACAAGAGCAGGATGTAATTAATACAGTGGTATCATTCCTTATTAGAATTCCAGACCTGCATAAATAATTCACTGTGACTGACTATAGCGCAGGGCTTAAAACTTCATTCAAAAGACTCTTTTGAAGGGGAGGAAGATTACAACTGCAGTCTGTGGCATCACCCGGTAACACTATTACTAGTGGATTATATACAATTCTTCAGAGAAAGTTATTAAAGAATAAAATGCTCTTTAATAGGAAGTTATTAAACCGCTCAAAATAAAACCTTAATGGGAGATTTTTCAAAATTAATATTTCAAATAAATATTTTAACTACATACTATATACATGCTACTGCCCCTTTTTATTTTGGAGTCAGCGTTTTTGAAGTTTAGGCTCTACTAAACCCTTGAGTCGCTTGTTTTCTGTCTCTGCAGCACGTGGAATAGCATGATCTTTCTCGAGTGCAGCAATACGTCAGCAGTGACCAAAGTCCACTGATGCTGGTACTGTCTCAGCACCAGTGTTTTGTGTCCAGGCTGAGATGGCAGGAGAACACATCTCTAGCTGCCTTCCCGGCTCCTTCCCAGCTCATTTGTCTTGTACAGGACTTCACTCCTGAACAGCAGCTGTTCATGGGTTCAGCCCTGTCCGGGTCCAGGGGAGGCATGCTGCAGGATAGGGACCATTGCTCTCACTTCTGCAGGGATGTGCAGGGATGTCTCCACCACTTCTCTTCAGCTTTGCAAGGCTTCAGAGAAGCCACCCGGCTCAGCTCCATGGGCTCCGGTGCTGCTCCAACCACCCCGTTAATACCCGGCTTCATCAGGGGCACTGCAGGCCAGGCAGAGCCAGGGGCTGCCGCGCACCCCGCCGGCGACCCGGGCAGGGAACC